>NC_090265.1:107984643-108286643 GCF_040414725.1 Anabrus simplex | reverse complement strand
TTCGCTTGGCAGTACCTCGGATTCGGGCTAGCTCCCTCCTTACTCCTGGCCCCCGTACAAAGAACTATCACTAAAAGTTGCGCGAGTAGTAGCTAGGAATGTTTTTTTTTTTTTTAATTTTATTTTTTTTAAATTTAAAAACTTACCTCAGTTGAATGTTGCCACATTGGACAAAGCATAGCGAAACAAATTAAATTATCATTTTGATTCACAATAATTTTGTTGATTACATTATTTTCATAATGTCTTTAAACTATAAGAGTTATAGGCCTACCACGTAGCAATGATTTCTCAGTAATGAAACTGGACCTCGTAAAGCTAACAAAGACGTTGTTTGTAGTTCCGGAACCTCTAAATTAAACTGCTACCAAAAATTTACAATGAATCGAAGAATAGTCTCTCGAGCTCCTGTCATTAATCCTATCAGTCCTTCAATCTGTACTTCTGTCGAATTTTATTCTGTTGCTGAAACCTGTCGGTGTGCCCGACTGAACAGTAATCTGATTTATCTTATGATCGAAACATATAACACTTTCATGACCGCTAAACTTAAGATTGTATTGCACATAATCTATGTCAATCTCTTCCAGGTACATATCTATGCAAAGCAAAGCTATTTACATACAGGCCAAGAAGACTTCCGCAATCATTAACCTCGACACTCGCCTTTGCTGCCAAGGTTTAACTTGACACTTATTTTTGGTGAAGGTTGAATGAGCCTTAGGATCATATGGCTACCTAGAAGAAAAACATATATTTTCAAAACATTTCGACTCTTATGGGGAATCGAACCCACATCCATCAAAGTGAACTTCCTTACTGCTTCAGATAGGCAACCTCTACCAAGTACCTACCATTCCCTGTTATTATTTAATCTCTCGTATCCGTTTACGGCATCCATTTCGGTTTCATATCAATATTCTAAACAGCTGATAGGGTTATCCACATAAATCTTTACAATTGTAATGATTTATAATTTCCCTCTGAAACCTAATGTAAACTTTAGAGTGAGTTTAATGACCTCATTGGATCTGGGAGAATCTATGTTGGTACCCGTACTACAGGGTCTCTAATACAAACCCAGACCGAACGCACGGTATTTGTACTCTGGGCTAAGGCAGCTGGAATATGGGAGGCGCACGCATAGTTCTTGACCTTGCAAGCAGCCTGCATGTGTTCGACTTGGCAACCATGAGTCGCCAGTCTGAATCTCAGCTGTTAACATGGCGAGGCGGTTATCATCGCAACACCGATCTTTTGTATGTAAAAGTTCTGGTTTTATCTTAATGGTCATATTAACAGTCATAACTCTCACTATTGGTGTGCAGAAAATCCTAATGGTGAATATTGAATTTTCACGACCGCATTGTAATCGAAACCGACTCTCAACCTATTAGGTCGTGTTACGTACATTTAGTACGTATTGAAGAGATGTTAAGTACAGAACAAAAATGGCCAACCAGACACCAGTGGGATCCGAACCCACAACCTCCCGATTTCGCGTCGGTTGCTCTACCAATTGAGTTATGGTGGCCTAGCCCATATTGGTTCTGTTGGAAAGGGTCTGAGCTAAAGGTCTGGTACTACTACCATCACACTGTAGAGTGCGTTTAAGTTGCCCATTGAGGGCCAAGTCAATGAATATTGAATTTTCACGACCGCATTGTAATCGAAACCGACTTTCAACCTGTTAGGTCGTGTTATTTACATTTATTACGTACTAGATGATGTACCCGTGCTTCGCTACGGAATTCTACATTGTATACGGAATTCTAGTGTACACGTTGTGAGCAAAATTGTATTGAACTGCATAGCTCTTAACGTTACCCTAGAAACGCGACAGGGAAATCACCACACATCTTTTCTCATGTGAAGACTGAGTTAAGGAATTTTCACTGTAATGGTAGACCCGCTTGCATACCATCAGTCACAATCAGGTTGGGGAGTTTTCATTATAATGGTAGACACTCACTCTCCACCTGCCTTTTTCGATCCTCAGAAAGAGTGTCTTAGTGGTTTTCCCAACTGAAATGAACATATATTACAGTGACGTCAGTATGAATGGCGCAATTAAAAGCAATGCTTCCATATGAAATACTCGTTCAAATTAAACACCACACATTTTCTCACTTTTAATGAACAGGACTACACTGTCTATCAAACAGTCCAAATTTCCAGAGCTGGAATGACCAAGCCGCAGACAGCCGTGATTTGTGAACACTCTTCGTCCTTTTTCGGTGGGGAGAGGGTCGAATAGTGGAGACTCCCAGGGCAAAAACTATGCCCTTTTACTAACCTGTTTCCTAGGAGTACCCGATAAGTCGGAAAATATCAGTTCACTACACTGGCGGCGGAAAAATCTATCTGACTTAGAGGCAAATTTTTCCTCCTAGCCAGAGGAGAAACCCCGTCTTCACTGGTAATTTGGATTAAAATGAATGTACAATTTAATAAAAGTTAAGAGGAAGAAGCTTTTCTTAAGATACGACTATTTTCAGGGTTGAATTTTGAGTTATTTAGTGAATTGTGGTGCTATAATTTGGAATAGTCCTAAATTGTTATTCTAGACCAGGCCATACTTCTACTACTGCTGCTACTACTACTGCTACTACTACTACTAAGTCCGCCTCTGCCTTAAATATGTACACTAATCATTCGAAACAACACGTCAGAGTAGACGTCGAATAACTGGAATACTATGAAGAACCAGTTTGTTACGTACCAACTGTATCAGAAAATGTGTGAACCAGAGGAATGGCATCCTAAAGAAGAAAGTTTTCTAACTCCCCAGCTATTTCCCGCCAATATTCGGTCAGGCTATTATAATCCGTACGCAGCAGTAATCCAATCTATTGGAGCTGAGAGGCAGCATAAGAGACAATCATCACAACAAACAATGGTCAATGTAATGTTATTGTTGATCAATGTTATACGGTTTCGGTATTGTAGTCCTTCACGTTTAGTTTTCTTCCGACTTTGAAATACCGCTAATCATAGTCGGTACGGTAAAACTGAATAAAACATAAATGGTTGGAAACTGTATTCTCTGTAACTTTTGTTATGTAGTACTTTTCGATAGGACCGAAAACGTAGGTATTTAAAAATTAAATTTTAGGCGCCTTCCCCTAAACTACAATTTCATCCAGGGTGAATACAATTATTTATAGACTAGACTGTAGTTTCTTATTCCCCGACTCTATATACCGATTTTCAGTAAATTCGGTTAACCCATTTTATCGTGGCTCGGCGTCGATATGCACTTAGCAACAAAAATACAAATTTATGAATATCTGTGTTATCATAGCCGATACGGTAAAAATATATGACATAAATGGTCGGAAATTTAATTCTATATAACTTTGGTTATGAAGTATTTATCGATACGACCACTAATAATATAAATATTTGACAATTAAATTTTAGGCCTTCCCCTAAACTACCATTTCACTCAGTGTGAATAAAATTATTTATACCCTAGATTGTAGCGACCTGTTCTCCAACTTTGCATACCAATTTTTATTAAGATAGGACCAATAATAACATATATATTTGAAAATTACATTTTAGGCCTTTCCCTAAACTACCATTTCCATTAGAGTGAATAAAATTATTTATAGCTTAGATTGTAGCAACTTGTTCCTCGACTTAGTATACCGATTTTCATTAAATTCTCTTTAGCCGTTTTCTAGTGATGCGTGGACAGACAGACAGACAGACAGACAGACAGACAGACAGACAGACAGACAGACAGACATTACGGAAAAGTAAAACGTGCATTTCCTTGTTACTGTGTCTATGACCGATATAGAAATACCATTTTTTTCAAATTCTGTGCAATGTACAGACAAAACTCTTATTATATATATATAGATTGAAGAAATGTTAAGTACAAAACAAAAATGGCCAATAAGACACCAGTGGAATCCGAACCCACAACCTCCCGATTTCGCGTCGGTTGCTCTACCAGTTGAGCTATGGCGGCCTAGGCCATCTTTGTTCTGTTGGAAAGGATCTGAGCTACAGGTCTGGTACTACTACCATCACACTGTAGAGTGCGTTTAAGTTGCCCGTTGAGGGCCAAGTCAATGAATATTGAATTTTCACGACCGCATTGTAATCGAAACCGATTTTCAACCTATCAGGTCGTGTTACGTACATTTAGTACGTATTGAAGAGATGTTAAGTACAGAACAAAAATGGCCAACCCACAACCTCCCGATTTCACGTCGGTAGCTCTACCAATTGAGCTATGGTGGATCCCACTGGTGTCTGGTTGACTGAAGGTCTTCTTAAAGTACAGTTTACAAAATTTCTTATGGACAATACCTTGATCAGGAGGTAAGTACGGCGTGTTGTGTTCCCACTTTGCAGTATACAGTATGCACATAAGCGTTTTATTTTTCCCTTTTGCCTTCTCGGATTTAAATGATGGTTTTCTTCCTTTTTTGGCGAAGTAGAAATACAGTCATCTTCATACAACACAACACAACAGAACACACTACCAACCACCACAGAAACACGCAATAGTTAGTACATCTCTGTAGGGTTGGCGTCAGGATGGGCATCCGGCCGATAAACAAAATCCTCATGTACGACACAGGTAGCACCCGCGACCCCACAGGTGTGGGAAAAGCGGTAGAATAAGAAGAAGTACAGTCATCACTATTCGACACAGATTCCGTTTCAAAAATCACAAAAATTTAAAGAACTCCAGTTAATACGTCTATATTGATGCGCTCAGTGCTACAGAATGGCCGCACACGTCACGCTACGGACTAACGGTAACTCGGAAGTTGGAAGGTTATTCCGGAACACTTCTCCAAAGTACTATAAGATGCTTCTTTGCATCGGTGGCAACGGTTTAGATTAGGGCCTCTCAGGGAGCATGCGCCTGGTGCAAAAGACGACTTCGTTTGGTTGACCAGAGTGCAGACCCCCACTCCTCGATTTGGAGCAATAGCGTTTTCTCCCTCTATCCCCACGCCTGTCTCGCTCGCTTCTCCTGACCCCCTCTTCCTCAGTTGCTCCGTAGCACTCCAAATCCGAGCTGAGTTGAGCCGAGTTGAGCCGAGCTCAGCCGACTAGCCCAGAGACGAACCGTTGCTCCGAGCCGAGCGGGACCGATGCACTGTGCACAGGAATTCTGCGCAGTTGTTTGGACGCGTGAACTTTATGGCGTTTGAGAGGCCCTGGTTTAGATGAAGCTAGATGGCGGGGCAGTTGCTTACATAGAAAATTCGTAGCGATGACAATAACACGAAAATTCGTTCTGATAGGAAACGAAACAATTGCGGGAGAAATGAGGTCACGTGTGGGACATTTACAAAATACTCTGAGCTGCAGGATGTCCTTGGTCGCCCTACAGATGCGGGAACAATAGCTCTGAGAAATCTCCCAAAGTTGCTCTCTAATTCAGAACAGATTGAACATGTTTGATATCATTAGTTGTATCACTGCAAAAGTTTATATACCTGGCGAGTTGGCCGTGCGATTAGGGGCACGCAGCTGTGAGCTTGCATCCGGGAGATAGTGGGTTCGAATCCAACTGTCGGCAGTCCTGAAGATGGTTTTCCGTGGTTTCCCATTTTCACACCAGGCAAATGCTGGGGCTGTACCTTAATTAAGGCCACGGCCGCTTCCTTCCAACTCCTAGGCCTTTCCTAGCCATTAGCAACAAAAAGTTTATATGGGCCACCCTGTGCTATTAATTTTATGTTTTACCTATAACTAACTTGAAAATTATTTTCATGCTTACCAATGAAGAGTTGGCGTTATTATGCAAAAAAACCTAATTGTTTTAATCTGAAGACCAGTCACTCTATTACGCAGTTTACGACCCTGTCCGTCTCATTCCGCAAGGTATAGAAGTTAAGATTGCGTGTTTACTCTGCACGTTGTAGAAGCATCTTCTTAAGTGTTAACTACAGTCTTGTATTGTCCATTAGTGTCAATGCAAAACAAACTGCTTATGGAATGCCTTTAGTAGCTGCTGTGTTAACAGAAAGAAAATGGTGAAATTCTTCCGCCAGATAAATACATGAACATCAATAGTGTTTTAAAATTGTGTTTATAGATTTAAGCCATAACAGGTCAATGTTTGAGCTATGAAGGTGAATGCCATGTCGGAGCAGTGACAAGGCATATTCTCTGCGGCTCCAGCGGCAGGTGTAGAGGTGATCAATAATGCGGAGACAGTTAACCATTTCAGTAGCCTTAGTTTAATTATAATTTGATAGAATGTGCAAGCATACGATGCATGAATCTGTTACTTACTTGCTTAATTCCTTACTATAATGTTCGTGTCTTCGTCCCGAAGCGGTGCAGCTTTCTTCAGAAAAATCTCCCGATGGCGGTGAGCTGCATGTACCTTTTTAACATCATAGCAGCCCTCGTACCTTCTTAAATTTCCCGCAGTATTGGGAATCGAACCCGGGCCTTCGAGAACGGCAGCTATTAACGCTAGCCATCACGCTACGGTTAAGGAGAATATATCACCTGAGACAAAGTGTAAGCCCACTTTCTATTAGTTTATTCATCCTCACTTTAGGACTACAGTAAGATTAAAAACCATTGGATCAGTACGATATCGGAGAATGAACGGGTTTTGATTCAAAATCCTTTATTTTTCACGAGAAGAGTTTAATTTGAGCAATTTACACCATTGCCTCTCAAAAATGCACTTGTTACACACTTTTTATGAAACTCGGTGTGTACATAATTCTCACATCATTTATAATAATCTGGAAAAGAGTTACAACTCAATTTTACGCTTTCGAATTAAGCAAGGCGACTAATGTCATAAAATTGAAAACCGTTAGAAGTGCTTCCTGGTATGAATATATTAGAATTTTTGTTGTAACACTTTCGGAGATTGTAGAAGTCGAAATAAGCTATACTTTGATGGTAAAATCTCAAAAATATATATTTTTTAAGGTGTAAACCTTTCGTTCTCAGCTATCGAATATTTCTTTATCCAAACTTCATTTTAATAACTATTTTATGGGTATGCTAAATCAACAAGCATGTTCTAGTATGAATTTAATCCCTTTCTGAGGACTCGTGTATATACGGTCCAAAAGGATTAGGGGAACAAGTTTTGAACATTCGGTATCTTGCTGTACTTTTGATACATTTGGCATTAGTGGTCTTATTACATAGAGATACCTTGTGTATTCAAATCAGGAAACATCTCAGTCATACTGTCATACTCAGTCTTAGCCCTGCTTTTCAGTGCCAGGAGACCCCTTAAAACCGTCGTGTTGACGAGGACTTCAGTGTCTCCCCATCTGTCATTTATCGGTTATTGAATCGATACAACGAGACAGGTCTCTTCACCAAGCGGGTTGGACAAGGTCGTCAACGTAACGCAGCCCCAAAATGACGACCGATATCTGGTCACTTCTGCGTTGTGTCATCGTACCGCCAGTGCCAGACAACAGCAACAAGACCTCAGAAGAGCAGCAGGAGTCACGGTATCCAATCAGACTATAAGGAACAAGTTACAGAAAAGGAAAGGAACTTACGACCCAGACTACTTGTTAGAATGCCTCGCATAATGCGGCAACATTAATCAGTTTGCATTCTCTTCGCCAGTAACCACGACAATAGGCAACTTCACTATTGGACAGCTGTGTTGGTCGCAGACGAGTCACGATTTATCCCGACTCAAGGTGATGACCATGTACATGTATGGAGAACCTCTGGTCAGCGTTATTTGCTAGATATTGTATAAGTTAGAAGGTGGACAGATTCAGACAATGTTTTGTGATGGCGTGGGGTGGCACGAGTGCGACAACCGTACACATGTTGTTTGAGGGCTGTCCGTAGCCGGCTTACCTCCATGGAGTACATCGACCAG
Source organism: Anabrus simplex (assembly GCF_040414725.1). Taxonomy (NCBI): domain Eukaryota; kingdom Metazoa; phylum Arthropoda; class Insecta; order Orthoptera; family Tettigoniidae; genus Anabrus; species Anabrus simplex. The sequence goes on along the minus strand of NC_090265.1, from coordinate 108,278,785 downwards.
ATCTTGTTAGACCGTATGGCGAATGGCCCTGAATTCCTTCTCATGCACGACAATGTCAGGGCACATGCAGTGGACAAAACGAGAGACGTATTGAGAACGTTTCACTTTCAAGTGATGGAATACCCAGCGGTGAATCCCATTAAGCACGTGTGGGAGATACTTGACAGACGTGTTTGTGGTCGTTCTGTTGCACCACAGACTCTCCAAGAACTCTCATTGACTTTCATTGCAGACTGAGAACGGATACCGCACAACGACCTCCGTAGACTTGCATGGAGTACGCCACGTATTTGACAGGCGTATTCGGAGGGCATGCATGATACCAAAGCTCTCAAAGTCGAAAAATAACCCAACTGGATGACTGAATGGACGGCTATTCTCACTGTTCGTACATCTGACATGTTTTCAAAAATGAACGAAAATCGAACGATGTTTTGTTGTGAAATTTATTATTCGTATTTATTGCTACTGGTTTAATGTCGCACTAACACATCGAAGGTTTTCGACGACACAAGTACACTGACTGGCAGAGCAAATGCAACACCAAGAAGGAGTGGTCAGAACTTTATGCCAATTGCAGGGTAGACTGACGTCACTGAGGTATGCTCATGATGTGAAATGCGCCGCTGTGCTGCGCACGTAGCGAACGATAAATGGGACACGGCGTTGGCGAATGGCCCACTTCGTACCGTGATTTCTCAGCCGACAGTCATTGTAGAACGTGTTGTCGTGTGCCACAGGACACGTGTATAGCTAAGAATGCCAGGCCGCCGTCAACGGAGGCATTTCCAGCAGACAGACGACTTTACGAGGGGTATGGTGATCGGGCTGAGAAGGGCAGGTTGGTCGCTTCGTCAAATCGCAGCCGATACCCATATGGATATGTCCACGGTGCAGCGCCTGTGGCGAAGATGGTTGGCGCAGGGACATGTGGCACGTGGCACGTGCGAGGGGTCCAGGCGCAGCCCGAGTGACGTCAGCACGCGAGGATCGGCGCATCCGCCGCCAAGCGGTGGCAGCCCCGCACGCCACGTCAACCGCCATTCTTCAGCATGTGCAAGACACCCTGGCTGTTCCAATATCGACCAGAACAATTTCCCGTCGATTGGTTGAAGGAGGCCTGCACTCCCGGCGTCCGCTCAGAAGACTACCATTGACTCCACAGCATAGACGTGCACGCCTGGCATGGTGCCGGGCTAGAGCGACTTGGATGAGGGAATGGCGGAACGTCGTGTTCTCCGATGAGTCACGCTTCTGTTCTGTCAGTGATAGTCACCGCAGATGAGTGTGGCGTCGGCGTGGAGAAAGGTCAAATCCGGCAGTAACTGTGGAGCGCCCTACCGCTAGACAACGCGGCATCATGGTTTGGGGCGCTATTGCGTATGATTCCACGTCACCTCTAGTGCGTATTCAAGGCACGTTAAATGCCCACCGCTACGTGCAGCGTATGCTGCGGCCGGTGGCACTCCCGTACATTCAGGGGCTGCCCAATGCTCTGTTTCAGCAGGATAATGCCCGCCCACACACTGCTCGCATCTCCCAACAGGCACTACGAGGTGTACAGATGCTTCGGTGGCCAGCGTACTCTCCGGATCTCTCACCAATCGAACACGTGTGGGATCTCATTGGACGCCGTTTGCAAACTCTACCCCAGCCTCGTACGGACGACCAACTGTGGCAAATGGTTGACAGAGAATGGAGAACCATCCCTCAGGACACCATCCGCACTCTTATTGACTCTGTACCTCGACGTGTTTCTGCGTGCATCGCCGCTCGCGGTGGTCCTACATCCTACTGAGTCGATGCCGTGCGCATTGTGTAACCTGCATATCGGTTTGAAATAAACATCAATTATTCGTCCGTGCCGTCTCTGTTTTTTCCCCAACTTTCATCCCTTTCGAACCACTCCTTCTTGGTGTTGCATTTGCTCTGTCAGTCAGTGTATTTGGAAGATAGTGACCGTGGCCTTAATTAATGTACAGCTCCAGCATTTGTCTAGGTGGAAATGTGAACCCACGGAAAAACAATTTTAAGGGCTGCCAAACGTGCGATTTGAACCACCATCTCCCGAATGCAAGCTCACAGCTACGTAACCCTAGTCGTGTGTGTAATTTATCTGCTAAGAATACAGGTATATCCGATAGCATTACTAGTTGTCAATTATTGTTCTGTACAATATGGTATAATTTCAAGAATGCGTTCCGTTAATTCTTTTGTTCAGTGTATTTATTTATTTATTTATTTATTTATTTATTTATTTATTTATTTATTTATTTACTTCAAGACTAATTCGTGGGTGAACAGTAGGAAAGACTTGCGCTCCCAAACGACTAATTACATAGAGATGTTCTGTAACATATCAGGGGTAAGAGCCGTACCTGGAAGGGGCCTACATAAAATATTGCTGACAGCCAGGATGTGAAGAATCAGGCCATATAAACTTCCCTTGTTGAGTTTCGTTAGGTGAAATATTCTGCACGTCATTTCGCGCGCTCTCTCTCTCTCTCTCTATTTCTCAGGTAGTTGAAATGTTTAGGCCATGGTAGCCTATTCATATATTCTATCGTGTTGCTCTACGTAAATTATGTACAAGTTGCTGAAGTTTTGTTAATATATGACAGTACTCTCTCTTTTTTTTTTTTTTTTTTTTTGCTATTTTCTTTACGTCGCACCGACACAGCCATGTCTTATGGTGACGATGGGATGGGAATGGCCTAGGAATGAGAAGGAAGCGGCCGTGGCCTTAATTAAGGTACGGCTCCAGCATTTGCCTGGTGTGAAAATGGGAAACCACGGAAAACCATCTTCAGGCCTGCCGACAGTGGGGCTCGAACCCACTATTTCCCGATTACTGGATACTGGCCGCACTTAAGCGACTATAGCTATCGAGCTCGGTACAGTACTCTTTATGAAGGCGACTAATGTAGACTACCCCTGACTGATCCCAGGTAATCTGTCTCCGTAAGCGTCAATTTGGCTGGCTCGCTCCCGGCTCAGTCCGGTGGTACACGACGGTGTTCAAATACGTCAGAATCGTGTTAGTAAATTTACTGGCGTGTAAAATATTTCCTGTGAGACAAAATCCCGGCACTTTGGCGTCTCTGAAAACCACAAAGATAGTTAGTAGGATGCAAAACCAATATCATTAGTCTATTTATTACTACCCAAAATAAACTAAAATGACGTCAGTTACCTTGATAAATAATACTGTAATGTATTGGAATCATCGGAAACCTACAAATGAGATTCATAAAACAACGACATGGTTCAACAAGGACTCGTTCAGCAGACCGTGAAAACATCGATTTCAGGGCGTGACATTCTTGTTGTTTCCTTAAAGTCATCACCATTCTTAAGGTGCTTGAATTCCAATGTATTGCCACTTCGAGGAACTGCTCTTTGTTTCAGTGATCCAAAGTCATTCTTACTCTTTCTTTATTATTATTATTATTATTATTATTATTATTATTATTATTATTATTATTATTATTATTATTATTATTATTATTATTATTTCTTTCGTTTCGGCCAGCTATGGACCATGCCGTTTTCTGTTCTGAGTTTTAACACTCGCCCAGTACTCCCGCATCCTTCTTCGGTGAGCTTCCTTCGTTTATCGGTCTACGTCTTGTCCGTCCTCATTTTAGAGTGTGTTCGAAAACTCTGTAGAACTTCAAGTTTCTTCTTTTAAGGTCCACGGTGCCGTTATCTAGTAAGATTCCCAATTCTTGTAAATCGTTTTCTATCTCGGTGAACCAGACTCCTTTAGTTTTCTTATTCAGCAAGAAGGCAAACATTCGAGTAAATAGAATAGAATTTTTATTCAGTCATTACGTATGTTACATACAATAGACACTGTCAAAAATAAAATCATAATATACAATACATACGCAAACTAATAAAATATTGTAATTTAAATATAATTTATATCAAATTCATTAATTTCATGGTATTCCTGCACTGAGTAAAAGGGATGCATGAGTAGCCACTTCTTAAGCTTATTTCTGAATATATTAGATGCTAGTTCTTTTAGGTCTGCGGCAGTTTATTAAACATCTTCAAATGAGGAATGTAGTGGCTTGAAGCCGTTTTTCGTAACCTATGACGAGGTACATCGATTTGGTATTATATTTATGAACATCACTTCTGTGATTTTGTCTGTTTCTGCATACTTTAAGACGTGCATTATAAATATATGTGTGTTCACAACAGTTATAACGGACAGCTTAATAAATATAGGCCTACAGTGGGTCATCAAAGAAGAAGCAAAATTTTAGAAATCCGGATGGAGTTTCCCCACAGTTGAATTCCGTATTGAAGAATACTGTGAAAGAATGAAAAGTAGGCATTTACAAGATATTTACTTGGAACTTTATCTCTGGTGGCTCTCAGGAGATACACCACTCTTGATAGTTTGCTTGAAATAAAGTCTATGTGAGCATTCCAGTTCGGGTTTGAATCACATGTTGAATATCATGATTTACTTGATTTTTATTTAAATCTTTCTGACCTTATTCGTGTTAAGTTACCATAGCAAGAAATCCTTCTTTTCCTAATAGTGTCTGTTATTTTCTCTGTATGCAGATGTTATAGTTCATGATTGTGCCTTCTCCTATATTCTCAATTTTCCTTTAATGGACCCAAGATCTTCCTTAGAATCTCCCTTTCTTTGGCTTATAATTGTTCTACAGACCTTCTTATTCATGCAGAGGCATTCTGCTGCTTATAGAGCTTCAGGTCGAATTTCTGTGCAGTAATGTCTAAGCTTGGAATTGAAGGATATTGACTGTTTTGTTATAGAGGTGAAGTGGTAGGCCATTTACATCTTGTTGATTCTTGATTTGAAAGCCTCTTTCTCAGAAATATTCAGTTCTATCCACTCGCCTAGATATCTGAATTTCTCTGCTCGTTTTATTTTGCCCTGATTGACCTGTATATTTCTGAGAGCTAGCTGTCTTGATATTTCTTATGAACTGTGTTTTCTCAAATGAAATCTGGAGACCAGCTTTAACCACTTGCATCTTAAGTTGGTTTACTTAGCTTTTTTCTGAGTCAGGTGAATCCGAAAAATCATCAGATCATACGCGAAGGCTAAGCAATCTATTGTTAGGTTCTTGTTCTTAAAACTTTGTCTAACCCCTTTCTCAACACCTTCATTACTCAGATTTTTGAGCCACTATCGAATAACTTTCTCCAGAATACAGTTGAAGACCAGGGGAGGGAGAGCTCATCTCCTTGTCCCATTCCTGTATTAATTTGAAAGCTGTCTGAAATTATTATTATTATTATTATTATTATTATTATTATTATTATTATTATTATTATTATTATTATTATTATTATTATTATTATTATTAGGCCAACTATTATTTATAGTACAAATTCGGCAATTTTAACATTGGTAAGAAAGGACATTTAAACTTCCCTTAAGAAAATAAATTCTAGTCCACTCTCATCTTTTCATGAATAGCTAAAGTAAAGATTAGTGAATACTAAAGGGATTTTATTTCTGAGCACTTTAAACGTGTAAAATTGTTTGGCAGAGATTTGCATGAGAGTTAAGCTGGGACAGTGGCATGCAGTGAGTTAGTTTTAAGCCACAAACCATTTAGTGCATTGTTAAGCCCGAATGTCCAGCGAGTGTCATATTTTGACAGGTGCGAGAAAGTGATGGGCTGGGCTGGTCCATTGTGGAGCACGACGCAGGAATAACAGAGCGGTGAGGCCTCCATTCACCACTAGCTTGGGCCGATAATGCAGTTGACACAAGCGCTTGCTAGCTACGTCCCGTGGAATTTAGCCTCCCCCACCACCCACCCTTCTCCCTCACTGCTTTGCATTCAAACTTCACTTCTGCTTGCTCATCAGTGCGGGGAGAGAGAGTCAAAGGGATTGTGCACGGTCTGAAAGGCAAAGTAAAAGCGAGAGAAGGGATTCTCCCCGCCTGTCTATACAACCTCAATCTTCCTGCAATTGCCCTCATATCCCGATAATCATCAGCAAAAACATCATTATTGTCATCATATGTGCAGAGATGTGGCTAGATTAACTTTCATAATACCGTTGTTCCTACGAGATCCACTAAAAGCCCTTCCCTGTAGCTTAAACCAGTGTGTTTCAAGTAGTTTTTTCTAGGTCTGTTTGCCGGTACGCTGAAGCTGCAAGAATGATGTAAGAGAGTTTTAGCGTAGAATATATACAGGAGGACAGAAATACCCCCATGTGAGTCAAACTAGATAATCATGTTTTGGAAGAACTACTACTGCCACTACTACTGTTACTACTACTACTACCAACAAATACACCTAAATGTTTCCATTCCTCCCCTGAAGGAGGAAGCGGGCCTCCTAGACGGTGACGCTGTCTCTTAGGCCAGCAGATTTGTAGCGGAGAAGGAGATATGTAGAGAAGGTGAAAGGGTTGGCGGCCGTGGGCTCTGCTAAGAACTATCCTGGCATTCGCCTTAGTGTAGAATAATGGAAAACCACGGAAAACCATTCTCAGAACAGCCGACGGTGGGGGATCAGCACCTCTCCATATCCCGAATACAGAGGTCTGGAGCCACGGTAGAGCCGTGCCCAACCTTCCTTTGCTCGGTTGACCGGTCGGAGTGCGGAGCTGTCAGACCACAGATCAGCCGTACCCACTTGTGGGCCGATACCCTCTCTGCATCCGCCGATCTTTGGAAGAAGTGACAGTGTTTGCTTACTTAAGGAGTAAAATAACAAGAGACGGTCGAAGTAACTGAGAGATAATCAGCCGCAAGGTGAGAGGAGCAGACTTAAAGCTTTGGAAACCTGGTGCTACCGGAGAATTCTAAAAAAATCAGCTGAACGTACAGAGTAACGAGTGATGTGTTCGCTAGAGCAAGAGAATAGAGAAGTCTTGGAGTTAGATTCAGATTAGACGAGACCGACTACTAGGCCATCTACTGTGCCATAACACAATGCTGACAACAACAGCAAAGGGCTGCACAGAAGGATGAAATCGGAGAGGAAGGCCACGTCTGGAATGTATGTTATGTACGCCCAACTCTTGTCCCATTGCTGTACGGGCTTGGATATGAAGTGAGGTGAATCTTCGCAGCAAGTTATCGCGAACGGATGCCCGTCCTGACTTCAACCTCATCAGAGGAGAAAATGAATGACGTGGTGTATTACACTAAGAAGGGAGAGGGTGAAACCCATTGCTGGCACAGAGTCTACTCCTGTCGAATAGCACCAAGGGGTCTCCTCAAGGCTAACTTCACCGTCTGACGGACGAGTCACAATCAACAGCCTCATATACCATTCGAAGAAGTTTACATTCAGGCATTTTGCACGCAACCTAGTGATTCGAAATTTTATACCACCACCTTTCCTACCCTACCGGCCAACATTCTGACGGTGAACATTTTTTCGACCAACGGGACTCGAACCGGTTGACTACGGTGTAAGAACAAACAGACTTGACACCTGAACGATCATGGCAACCAGCGGGCTGCAAGTCTACGTCTGAAATACGTGAGCAAAATTATGTTGGATAATTATAAAAAGTGCGAACTACACAGAACTGAAAAGGAAACCCGAAAGAAGAGAGAAACGAAAGACTGCTGCAAACCAACCTACTCGTATATTCGTTTTAAGGGTGAAAACAACTTCTTAGCAGACAAAGTAGGTGTCACCATGCTACGAAAAACGTAAAATTAAGCAACTTCCTCAATTGTGCCGAATGTTGAAGGGATATATTGCACCCATAAGCGATGAAAAGGGCACAATATATACTGTATATTGCTAGTGGCTTTACGTCGCACCGACACAGATAGGTATTATGGCGACGATGGGGTAGGAAAGGCATAGGAGTTGGAAGGAAGCGCCGGTCTTAATTAACGTACAGTCCCAGCATTTGCCTGGTGTAAACATGGGAAACCACGGAAAACCATCTTCAGGGCTGCCGACAGTAGGATTCGAACCCACTATCTTCCGGATGCAAGCTCAGAGCCGCGCGCCCGTAACCGCACGGCCAACTCGCCCGGTGTTGAAGGGATAAAGGGCCCGAAAATGTTTCAAATTGTGAGTCTTGAATAGCTCTATCAAACTACAAAAATGAATTTCGAAAATCACTCCCGGCCTAAATGCAGTTCCAGAATAAAGAGCCTAAAATCGCTTGTTTCGTCCGCCTCTATGGTGTGGTGGTTGGTGTGATTAGCTGCCACCCCCGGAGGCCCGGGTTCGATTCAGGGCTCTGCTACGAAATTTGAAAAGTGGAACGAGGGCTGGAACGGGGTCCACTCAGCTTCGGGAGGTCAACTGAGCAGGGGTAGTTTCGATTCCCACCTCAGCCATCCTGGAAGTGGTTTACTGTGGTTTCTCACTTCTCCTCCAAGCAAATGCCGGGATGGTACCTAACTTAAGGCCACGGCAGCTTCCTTCCCTCTTCCTTGTCTATCCATTCCAATCTTCCCATCCCCCCCGCAAGGTAAGCAGGTGAGGACGCATGGGTGAGGTACTGGTCATCCTCCCCAGTTGTATCCCCCGATCCAAAGTCTGAAGCTCCAGGACACTGCCCTTGAGGTGGCAGAGGTGTGATCTCTCGCCGAGTCCGAGGGAAAAACTGACCCTGAAGGGTAAAGAGATAAAGAAGAACGTGAAGAAGAAGAAGAAGAAGAAGAAGAAGAAGAAGAAGAAGAAGAACGTGAAGGAGAAGAAGAATGAATAGCTTGTTTTTTACTAGTTTCTTTTTTATTCATATCGTAGCCAAATTAACTTATTTACGTAATACTTTCTGTAATGTATTCCTCGGTTCAATGCCTTTCTTTGACTTTTCGAAAAATGTCCACACCAAATGTAGTTATAAGTGGTTAGGTGAAACTCTGCATTGACTCACGTCAGAGCTCGTAGTGGTAGAAAAAGGCAAACTGCCAATCTAATCGACCGGATAACTATGATTAAGAAAAGGATTATAATTTTCAGGAATAAATAAAGAATATGTTCTCATACTTTCTTGTATTTTATTTATCTACAATTACTTTTTTTCTAGTGGCGTTACGTTGCACCGACACAGATAGGTCTCATGGTGACAATGGGATAGGAAAGGGTTAGGAGTAGGAAGGAAACGGATGTGGCCTGAATTAAGGTACAGTCCCAGCATTTGCCTGATCTGAAAATGGGGAACCACCGAAAACCATCTTCGGGGCTGCCGACAGTGGGATTCGAGCCTACTATCTTCCGGATGCAAGCTCATAGCTGCGCTCCCCTAACCGTACAGCCAACTCACCCGGTTCAATTCATAGCTCATATCCCTAGGATGTTGTCAACATTGAGTTGCATGCATGATGGGCTAGAACTTTGGATTTTTCGTACAAAAAAAAAGCACTGCCGTATTCAGTTCAGGATCCATGATGACATCCAATCTCTTAAAATTTATAATCCGCTGGGGGATACTGGAGACAAGAATGACTAGAAGGGTTACGAAGTGATTGAGGCGGAATGATTTGAACAGCATCGTAATGAAGATGAAGCATCTTTGGGTGAAAGACCTGTTGTAAACAAGGCTAACATTGGTAAGTAAGTTGTTCAAAGAAGGAGGAATGCGCGTGGGACCGTATGCCGGAAGCAGACTGGACTAGCACAACCTATCGACCATTCAGCAGTGTATGGGGGGGGGGAACCGTCTTCACGAGCCAGCACGCAGCATTGTATGAACTCAGCAGGAGGTCGAGGGGAAATGCCAGGTTACGAATAAATAACTTAATTTTGAGAACGTTGGATTCGTCTCCCCACAGCAATTACGTGGCAGGGGGGCTTTCATACAACTAGTAGTCAGTTAAGTTACATGTTAAGGTCAATCAATTAACCCAGTGATATGTGAAGTGAATGAATGCGTTTATCTACTCCAAACATCAGTTTTGGGGGTGAATGAACAATGTACCCTGACACACGGAGTTTACCAAGGGAATGTTATTTTGAGCTTTGCAAGGCCTTACGGAATGTTTCTCATGTCACTCTCTTGTCTGTTGGACTGGACGTGATAGTTTACCGACACTGTCATTTGCTTCTTCTTTTTAACTTCGAATCCTGACTGAAGCAGGACAGGTTTTCAGAATTACAAGAAATATAGGTTCCGGAGTTAACCTGGCTTAATATGATAATCATCATCATCATCATCATCATCATCTGTTTATCCTCCAGGGTCGGTTTTTCCCTCGGACTCAGCGAGGGATCCCACCTCTACCGCCACAAGGGCAGTGTCCTGGAGCTTCAGACTCTTGGTGGGGGGATAAAACTGGGGAGAATGACCAGTACCTCGCCCAGGCGGCCTCACCTGCTATGTTGAACAGGGGCCTTGCGGGGGATGGGGAAGATTGGAAGGGATAGACAAGGAAGAGGGAAGGAAGCGGCCGTGGCCTTAATTTAGGTACCATCCCGGCATTTGCCCGGAGGAGAAGTGGGAAACCACGGAAAACCACTTCCAGGATGGCTGAGGTGGGAATCGAACCCACCTCTACTCAGTTGACCTCCCGAGGCTGAGTGGACCCCGTTCCAGCCCTCGTACCACTTTTCAAATTTCGTGTCAGAGGCGGGAATCGAACCCGGACCTCCGGGGGTGGCAGCTAATCACACTAACCACTACACCACAGAGGTGGACAAATATGATAATAATGTACAGTATTATCAGAAAACGAAAGACTTCGTGACTCAGGTGGCAGCGCGCCGGCCTCTCACGGCTGGGTTCCGTTGTTCAAATCCCAGTCACTCCATGTGAGATTTGTGTTGGACAAAGTGGAGGCGCAACAGGTTTCTCTCCGGGTATTCCGTTTTTCCCTTCCATCTTTCATTCCAGCAACACTCTCTAATATTATTTCATTTCATCTGTCAGACATTAATCATTGACCCAGATGAGTGCGACAGGCCCCGGCAGTCGGCACATTTCCTATCTTCACTGCTAGATGGGGATATTCATTCAATTCCCGTCCCGGTCGAATGATCGCAAACAGTCCGGCTACATGACTAAATGGTTAGCGTGCTGGCCTTTGGTTACAGGGGTTCCGGGTTCGATTCCTGGCAGGGTCGAGAATTTTAACCACTATTGGTTAATTTCCCTGGCACGGGGGCTGGGTGTATGTGTTGTCTTCATCATCATTTAATCCTCATCACGATGCGCGGGTCGCCTACGGGAGTCAAATCAAAAGACCTGCACCTGGCGAGCCGAATCCGTCCTGGGATCTCCCGGCGCTAAAAGCCACACGCCATTCCATTCCATTTACCGAAAACAGGCTCAGGATGATTTTCATTTTCGTTATCACGAAAATCTCCAGATTTTTGAGTAAATAGTCAAGTAGTGTTCTTCGGTTCAGATTGCACAGGATTTGACTCCCGGCCACGCCGCGACTTTTAACCGCGTGTGATTAATTTCTCTGATACGGAGACTAAGTGTTTGTATTCCTCTTAGTACACTTCGTACGAGGTGTCAGTGGAGCGGTGGATTGAAAGACGTCAGTAAACGAATAAGCTCGAGTGGAGATGTAGGAAAGATCTTCCCCCTGTGGGTGGGGGTGGTAGGATAACACCCACGGTATTCCCCGCCTGTCTTAAGAGGCGATCAAAATAGGCTCCATGGGCTCTTAACTTGGGAACGTGGGTTAGCCACCATGGTGCCCTTAGCTGAGTCCTGGCATTGCTTTCACTTACTTGTGCAAGGCTCCTCAATTCCATCTATTCTATCCGATCTCCCTTGGCCAACTCTTGTTCTTTTCCGACTCCGACGGTATTACGTATAGAGCCTAGGGGGTCTTTCATTTTCACGCCCTTGGTGATCCTTGTTTTCCTTTTGTTAGTACCTTCATTTTTTGAAGTTTTGTATACCTTCCAATTTCTTCCCTCTGGTTAGTGTTAATACAGGACGGTTGCCCAGTTGTTTGTTGTTTGGGTCATCATTCCATAGACTGGTTTGATGCATCTCTCCTCCGTGCCACCTTATCCTGTGCTAATCTTTTCATTTCTACGTAACCACTATATCCTACATCTAGTCTAATCTGTCTATTTGTCATATTCATACCTTGGTCTATCCCTGATGTTTTTACCGCCTACACTTTGGCCTACCTCACGAACTAACTAAAAGAGGCCTGGGTGTCCTAAGATGTGCCCCATCATTCTCATCTTCTGGTCAAATTTCACCAAATTGTTCTCTCGCCAATTCGATTCAGCATCTCTTCATTTCCGATTCGATCTACCCATCACACCTTCAGCATTTTTCTGTAACACCACATTTCTTCTTTTTTTTTTTTTTGCTACGTGCTTTACGTCGCACCGACACAGATAGGTCTTATGGCGACGATGGGATAGGAAAGGCCTAGGAGTTGGAAGGAAGCGGCCGTGGCCTTAATTAAGGTACAGCCCCAGCATTTGCCTGGTGTGAAAATGGGAAACCACGGAAAACCATCTTCAGGGCTGCCGACACCACATTTCAAAATATTCTTTCTCTTTATTTATGAGCTCCTTATCGCCCATTTTTCACTTCCATACAATGCCACGCTCCAGACGAAAGTCTTCAAAACATTTTTCTAATTCCTATATCAATGTTCGAAGTGAGCAAATTTCTTTTCTTAAGAAAGACCTTCCTTGCTTGTGCTAGCCTGCATTTTATGTGTTCTCCTTACTCCTGCCATCATTAGTTATTCTACTACCAAGTAACAATATTCATCTACTTCCTTTAAGACTTCATTTCCTAACATAATATGACTGGCATTAGGCATAGTGACCTGCTATTTTGATGGAAACTCACCAATTTGGTGTGACTGGCAATAAGCTGGCTGTCAGTAGGAAAAGGGGCCTGCCATTATAATGATAGCTGCACAACACAATTTCGACTGGCAGTAGAGAATTTACCTGCCATTATCATAAAATCTCCTCAAGTGTAATCTGTCTGGAAGTAGGAAAGGGGCCTGCCATTTTAAAGAACACTCCCCAAATCGATTGTGACCGGGCAGCAGGCAATGGGGCCTGCAATTATAACGTAAACTTCCCAACTCGATTGTGAATGGAAGTAGGCAAGCGAGCCTGCCGTTATCTTCACAAATGCGTTTTCCTACTGACAGCCAGCTTACTGCTAGTCACACCAAATTGGTGAGTTTCCATCAAAATAGCAGGTCACTATGCCTAATGCCAGTCATATTATGTTAGGAAATGAAGTCTTAAAGGAAGTAGATGAATATTGTTACTTGGTAGTAGAATAACTAATGATGGCAGGAGTAAGGAGAACACATAAAATAAAGACTAGCACAAGCAAAGAAGGTCTTTCTTAAGAAAAGAAATGTTCTCACTTCGGACATTGATATAGGAATTAGAAGGACTTTTTTATATTGGAAACAACGTATGGCGACCTCCCCATGCTGTTTCTCGGATAACGCTAAGAGACATGCAATTTTAAAACAATCTTATTTACTGCCTGTACAGTATTTACCTCGATATTCGAATACCATGTAGAATACCGTAGCGAAGCACGGGTACATTTGCTAGTATGAAGATAAAGTTGGAATTCAGGAGGAAAAATTTGGGAAAATACTCGTTTATAGGAAGAAGAATTAGGGATATGAATAATTTACCAAGGGAGATGTTTGATAAATTTCCAAACTTCCTTGAACCATTTAAATATAACTTTGTATTCAACTGATAGGGAATCGCCACCTGGGTGACAACACTAAATGCAGTTCCGTGGTGATATATTTCTCTGCATCTACATACAATACACCACACTACCAAACACCACAATTAATAGTGAATACATCCCTGCACATAGGGCTGGCGTCAGGAAGGACATCCAGCCATAAAAGTGGTTCTAATCCACATCAGCTGCTAACCGCAGTAAAGCAGAGTAAAAGGCGATGAAGAAGACTACCTTGTGAACGACAAGCTAGGTACGTTGCTTGTCTGCTGGGTAGGTTTGCCAAGATAATTAGATTGTAAAGAAGGATATGTCTGATTCAACACCTCCCCGGTAATACTCATATATCGTCCAAAATGTTATGGATATCTTAGAGTTAAGATATTACAAAATGTTAGGCCTAAACGTTATTTGTTTAACCTAAAACCTCCGAATAAAGTATCAGAATACATGCTCGAAACTATAATCAGACTATCCTTGCCATATACTTCTCCATAGAGGACATTCAACCGAGTAAGTGGCTGCGGGGTATTGTTCACGCAGTTGCCAGCTTGCATTAGGGAGGTAGTGGGTTCGAACTCCAGCGTCGGCAGCCCTGAATATGGCATTCAGTGGTTTCCTATTTTCACACCGGGCAAATTCTTGGGCTGTACTTTAATCAACGCCACGGTCTCTTCGTTCTCGTTCCAAGCCCTTTCCTATCCCAGCATCGCTATATAAACTACCTGTGTCGGTGCGGCGTAAAGGAAATTGTAAACAGTAAAATAAAAAAGGCAACGTCAATACACTTTGCCTTCTCAGTAGCTGTTACTTTTCTTGGAAGATTTTTTACAAATTGTTAAAATGTCCTATGAGAAATCGCAGTCCCTTCTGCTGCCAAGAGCCGTGCCTTTAGCAATCCTGATATTATCCATTAGATTTCAGAGAGATGGCTGTCGCAATTCATCCCAAAGTTGCTGTATGGTATATCACGAACAGCTAGTATATTTTTGTGTAGCCTTACTGTTCAAAAGCCATTCCCGTACAGCCTTAGTTAAATATTCATGCAGTATTACGAGGAGATCAGATCTGTTCCATGAAATGTTTTTCTACACTGAAATCTGATCTATAATTTATTACTGGCTTCTCACACGCTGGCTGGTATAGTTCTGTCGACACTCGTCACACCGTCGCACAGTCGGTAATGTCTGGCATCCAGCCGGCCAAAAATAATATTTTCCACCCTGTCTTTGGTGCACATTTTCTGTGAGCCGTGTTTATAAGACTCTTCGATACAGTAATAAAGTATTGAAAGGTCGCGCTCACTGGGTTTAGGCGTTTCAGACAACTATTCACCAGGAAAACCTCCAGAAAACACAAATACTGACCTTTTCCATAGGCTGTTTATATCCTCGGAGACTCGTATTACCAGTTTAGGGAAATGAGGGAAGAGGAAGTTGATTCCGCTTTCACGAGATGTGCTCAATTCACTGTCTGAGCTCCTGTATCTGGTTCTGCCGAAGGAGATAATGACAGAGAAGATAGCGTTCCTGATGGAACTGCATCTACTGACTAAATTGTTTGGTAAGTACATGTATTCCTGTATCTGTTTTCAAACATTGTAAATAACATTTTTCACTATTAACATCTATTTAATTTCTCGAAACTATAACGAAAAATGTATAAAAATTACTGAAATTACCAATTCTATTCTTCTTCTTCTTTATCTGTTTACCCTTCAGGGTCGGTTTTCCCTCGGACTCAGCGAGGGATCCCACCTCTACCGTCTAAAGGGCATAGTCCTGGAGCTTCATACTCTGGGTCGGGATACAATTGGGGAGGATGACTAGTACCTCGCCCAGGCGGCCTCATGTGCAATGCTGAACAGGAGCCTTGCGGGGGAATGGGAAGATTGGAAGGGATAGACAAGGAAGGGGGAAGGAAGCCGCCGTGACCTTAAGTTAGGTACTAACCCGGCATTTGCCTGGAGGAGAAGTGGGAAATCACGGAAAACCAGTTCCGGGATGGCTGAGGTGGGAATCGAAACTCAGTTGATCTCCCGAGGCTGAGTGGACTTCGTTCCAACTCTCGTACCACTTTTCAAATTTCGTGGCAGAGCCAGGAATCGAACCCGGGCTTCCGGGGCTGGCAGCTAATCACACTAAACAGGAGGGTAAACAGATAGAAAGAAGAAGAAGAAGAAGAAGAAATACGAAACTGAGACAGGTGGATTATTTCAAGTACTTAGGATGCGTACTCTCCGAGGATGTAGAAGGCCCTATACTAACAAGTGGAGGTCACCATATAGCTTTCTAGAAAAGTGTTCAAATTTTGAGGATTTGCCCATCATTCTTTCTCAATCTGCTTACCCTCCAGGGTTGGCTTTTCCCTCGGACTCAGCGAGGGATCCCAACTCTACCACCTCACGGGCAGTGTCCTGGAGCGTGAGACATTGGGTAGGGTATACAACTGGGAAGGATGACCAGTACCTCGCCCACGTGGCCTCACCTGCTATTCTGAAGAGGGGTCTTGGTGGGGGATGGGAAGATTGGAAGGTATAGACAAGGAAGAGGGAAGGAAGCCGCCGTGACCTTAAGTTAGGTACTAACCCGGCATTTGCCTGGAGGAGAAGTGGGAAATCACGGAAAACCACTTCCATGTTGGCTGAGGTGGGAATCGAACCCACCTCTACTCAGTTGACCTACCGAGGCTGAGTAGACCCTATTCCAGCCCTCGTACCACTTTTCAAATTTCGTCGCAGAGCCTGGAATCGAACCCGGGCCTCTGGGGGTGGCAGCTAATCTTACTAACCACTACACCACAGAGTCGGACTGCTCATCATTAAGAACATATTTTAGCCCTGTTAGAGTGTTTTTGTTCGTTCGTTCGTTCGTTCGAAATTTGTTTACCCTCCAGGGTTGGTTTTTCCCTCGGACTCAGCGAGGAATCCCACCTCTACCGCCTCAAGGGCAGTGTCCTGGAGCGTGAGACTCTTGGTCTGGGGATACAACTGGGGAGGATGACCAGTACCTCGCCCACGCGGCCTCACCTGCTATGCTGAACAGGGGCCTTGTTGGAGGATGAGAAGTTTGGAAGGGATTGGCAAGGAAGAGGGAAGGAAGTGGCCGTGGCCTCAAGTTAGGTACCATCCCGGCATTTGCCTGGAGGAGAAGTGGGAAACCACGGGAAACCACTTCCAGGATGGCTGAGGAGGGAATCGAACCCTCCTCTACTCAGTTGACCTCCCGAGGCTGAGTGGACCCCGTTCCAGTCCTCGTACCACTTTTCAAATTTCTTGGCAGAGCCGGGAATCGAACCCGGGCCTCCGGGTGTGGCAGCTAATCACACCAACCACTACACCACAGAGGCGGACGCGTTTTTGTTAAGGGCCTTATTTTGTTCAAAAATTTAGCGTTTAAAATCTGTCCTCGGACATTTGTAGTCTTACTCCCGGATTTGCTTTCGATTTGTCTTGGTGGCGTAGTCGCTAGCGCGTTTGTATAGGGAATTGAAGTTTGCGAGTTCGGATCCGACTTTGATTTCGTATTATTTATCATTTTTCTTTTAATGTTATGTTTTGGTACAATATTATTTTAGATGACATTATTATTTGTTGTTGTTTCTCTAGCCGCCTCTGTGGTGTAGTGGTTAGCGTGATTAGTTGCCACCCCCGGAGGTCCGCGTTCGATTCCCGGCTCTGCCACGAAATTTGAACAGTGGTACGAGGGCTGGAACGGGGTCCACTCAGCCTCGGGAGGTCAACTGAGTAGAGGTGGGTTCGATTCCCACCTCAGCCATCCTCGAAGTGGTTTTCCGTGGTTTCCCACTTCATCTCCAGGCGAATGCCGAGATGGTACCTAACTTAAGGCCACGGCCGCTTCCTTCCCTCTTCCTTGCCTATCCCTTCCAATATTCCCATCCCCCTACAAGGCCCCTGTTCAGCATAGCAGGTGAGGCCGCCTGGGCGAGGTACTGGTCATACTCCCCAGTTGTATCACCCGACCAAGAGTCTGAAGCTCCAGGACACTGCCCTTGAGGCGGTAGAGGTGGGATCCCTCGCTGAGTCCGAGGGAAAAACCGAACCTGGAGGGTAAGCAGATGATGATGATGATGATGATGTTGTTTCTCTAATTACAATATTAATACATATTTACTACATCATTTACAATATAATGTGAAAGTGAATCAAAAAGTAGCAAAGCTAATGGAGCTAGCTCGCTCGCTGTTGTGGTCAATATTACGTTCTAAGAATGATCAGCTCTCGGACGAATCTCTCTTTACACCTGTCTGTTTTCAGACTAACTTTGTTGTACGAGAGTTAAAACTGTGTGGACTCAGGATATCTTCTTCAAAAGTTAGAAATAACTGACATAGAATTAGCAGCCTGAAATCTAATAGGCTGCCTTGTAATTTGAAATTAGGTGCCGTTTGATATGAAAATTACTATTTCCAAGACTAAAGTGACGTTAGTAGGGAAGAAATCTAAGAGAACTGAAGTGTCATGTTGGGAATACAAAATTGGAACAGGTAGATCATATCAATAATTTAGGACGTGTAATCTCCTAGGACGTTGGTATACTAAGAGAAAGTAAATCAAGGGGCAACAAAGCAAATGCAGTGGGTACACATTTGCGATCATCAGTATTCTGTAAGAAAGGTCAGCTCTTGGACGAAACTATCTTTAAATTGATACCGGTCTGTTTTCAGACGGGAGTAAAAG
Organism: Anabrus simplex; assembly: GCF_040414725.1. NCBI lineage: Eukaryota > Metazoa > Arthropoda > Insecta > Orthoptera > Tettigoniidae > Anabrus > Anabrus simplex. The sequence goes on along the minus strand of NC_090265.1, from coordinate 108,260,445 downwards.
CTGGGTGGGCCCAGCATATCTTTTCCATAACTTGGAAATAACAAGGGAACATGAATGTGGCAGCCCCGAAGATGATTTTCCGTGCTTTCCCATTTTCAAACTAGGCAAATTCTGGAGCTGTACCTTGACTAAAATCACGGCCGCTTCCTTCCCAATCCTAGCCCTCTCCCATACTTGTTAGAGCGACATTTAACTACTAACAAAACATGGTAGAACAGCCCTAATGGATCTTGGCCTACCAAATGTCCGCTCTTCAGCTCGAAGGCCCGAAGGTTACTAGGTGGCGAGTGGTCATCGCGACCGATCCTCTCGGCCGTTATTCTTGGCTTTCTAAACCAGGATCGCTATGTCACCGTAAAGAGGTCCTCAGCTGTAACCATGCTGGCTGGAGGATATCGAACCAGTCCCCAGATCCTGGCAAAAATTCCTGACCTCACAGGGAATTGAACCCGGAGGTCCTAGATAAGATACCTCGCTAACCAGACCGCGGGGCCGGCTGTTTGTTATCTCTTTAGGTGATTTCCATAGTAACTGAAATCGTTCATGCTTTCTACACTACAGCATGCGCTACCACTTCAGGTAAAAAGCCAGATCATATAAAATGCCTATCATTGGTTACAAGGCCCAACCCGAAGGAAAAGAAAAGGAACTAGGGCAGTTTAAGCGGAGAAGAAAGTTGAGCATAAATGGAACAAGATGACAGAAAAGATAACATTGGCCAAGGTAGACGGCACTCGGTGTATCAGTTCTATCACAACACACTGTAGATGAACTTCTGTGATAGGCGATTGGCTGTGACAGCTATTGTCAGCGGATACGTCTATTAACAGGCTTGTAGCTGCTGGCAAAACTGTTTACCATGCGGTACCGATACAATCTCCAGCCCCACCTGGCATTAATCGTGACGTCAGAGATGGTATCTCGTTCTATTGACCGCTAGATGGGGTGCGCATAAGCTAACATTTGTTTGGGTCCCTTTCATATGTTTAAAGGATTATAGCATGTTATAGAGGTATGTTTACGTTTCAATTAATCTTGCCTTCTATTGTGTTACGCGACCGCATTTTCTTTTTCACCTCGCTATAGGCGGGATCCTCGTCAGGGAACGCTACTGAGAGATTAATGTACTTCCGTGACATACCTACCATTTTCTATTGAATATTATTAAAAATGTCCCTACTTTCTTGCTATTAAAGGTCAAGGTAATGTCCATATTTACACTCGTGTAGGAAGGTTTGCATAATCATAAGAGACATAAGAGCCCTTCCTACCCCATCGTCGCCACAAGACCTATCTGTGTCGGTGCGGCGTAAAACAAATAGGAAAAAAAAAAAGAGAGACATGCGGATCACAGCTTCCGTCACTAATGCAAAAGATCCTCCTAGAGCAAATAAGTATAACAAACTATTTGCGGTAGAAAATGAACATTAATTATAAATGTTTGGCCTTGTGGAAAACAGAGGAACAACTGAGAGACGATAAACCAAATGAAATGAATGTATTTAACTGATTTGGAATGGATAGATCTACTGTAAGATTTACCAGATTATAGAAATTAAGAAATTGTGTTATAAGCAAGCAAAGATGCTAGTAGTTTTGTTCGGCTGTTGATAATACAATCATGGCCATGTAACAATCAGGTTTACGTGAATCTGAACCACGGGGACATAGTTTATGACTTAAAAATAACACATGCATAGGCCGGAATTCAAACTACTGGTGCCTTCGATGGAGGACAATGATAGTGAAACTCTGCTATCGCGGCAATTGAAATGATGGTGTACATGATCTAATTAAATTGTCCTAGGTGTCTCCCCAAACCGTAAAAGTAGTCAGTGGGACGAAAAGCAAATATTATTATTATTATTATTATTATTATTATTATTATTATTATTATTATTATTATTATTATTATTATTATTATTATTATTATTATTTCGGGGATTCTGTGGAACGCAGAGGTGAAAGAAGGTGCGGTCATGAATGGGTGAATATAGATAAGTCTGAAGATTAATTTAAAAATTTTAAAATTAGAGCTGTATTTCTCCCTTATATCATTTCGGTTTCTTTTCGAAGGTTAAAACTTACAATTCAGGTACAAAAGCTCGTAAGCCTGGGTAACTATTTTAGAAAATCAGAACAATCAGCCAATTAACAACCTTGAGCTTGAAGCTCCATAATTACGAACGTTACTCAGCACTACTGCTCCATTCAATCAACAATCAAGGAGACGGACCTCCCAATTTCTTTTTGCATCTGTGAAATAGCTCCTTTGCTCTAAAAAAATACACTTTCCAGGCCTATCAAAGGCACAACCTACTTTTTACAAAATTAAACAGTACTCACTATCTTAACTGCTCAAAGGTCTAATTGCCTTATAATGAAATGTATGAAATAGAGTTTAACATTCCAGTTTAGGAAACCTTAACACACAAAATTTATCTTGAATTTTGACAGTTAATGTTCATCCCAGAGGGACCGAGCTCGATAGTTGCAGTCGCTTAAGTGCGGCCAGTATCCAGTATTCGGGAGATAGTAGGTTCGAACCCCACTGTCGGCAGCCCTGAAAATGGTTTTCCGTGGTTTCCCATTTTTCACACATGGCAAAATTAAGGCCACGGCCGCTTCCTTCCCACTCCTAGCCCTTTCCTGTCCCATCGTCGCCATAAGACGTATCTATGTCGGTGCGACGTAAAGCAACTAACATAAAAAAAACATCCGAGAGGGCACAACCTAAGTCGATAGTAGAGACATCTGTCGAATAATGTCCAAACTTCTTGTACTACTAGTTTCAAAGTTTATGTAGCAGATGGCCTTATTCAAGGCGCTAGTTTTAAACGTACGGAGCGGGGGTAGCTCCAGTACAACTATTATTATTATTGTTATTATTGTTGTTGTTGTAGTTGTAGTTGTTGTTGTTCAAGTTGTCCTAATAGGATCAATAGTTTAAAGATTTTGTGAACTGCAATAAAATAATCATGAAATTCATATTTTTTTGGTGTGTCCAAGGATTATGACCGACATCGGTCGATTTACGAAGTTCAAACTTTGCATACGTATGTAGTTTTGCTCAAAAAACATAGAAATTCCGAAAGTATGACAGAAATTGTATAAATAATAAAAAATTGTCCGCGTACATCGCTGTGCCTCATCGTCCGTCTACTCTACCTCCCATGCACGCAGAAGGCTAACATTAACCAGAGACAGTTGTGCCATTTCACAGTCCTATATATGCACTAGTCGGAACAAAAATGGAGTTCAAGTTACTAAAATGTCAATGTGAAAACAGCTAACGTGAATACGAACTAAAATGATGATCTTTTCATCAGGTAGTTACCAAAAGAACCGTACATAGAAGGCGGTGAAAAATGAATGACAAATGGAGATTATTTAAACCAATTATTAGAAAGAAGATTTTTTTTCTAGGACATTCATTCTTTAATCTGAACTTCAGCAAGCAAGACGTAGACGAGTACAAGTAAAGAAACCTGTTTATTGTAATTAAACATCTAATATTGACAGAGAGTATAATTCGCGGCAACACGCATGACATCAGCTGCAGAAATTAAATTGCTGCGCGAAATTAAACGACCAGCGAAAAGAATTATCAAGATTGATACAACGATACGTCACGACTTGGCTTAGAAGACCTATATTTGTCCGATACTGCTTATTACAGACAGCAGAGACTGACCAGCTGTCAAGTGCATTTATAATAAAGAGAACATAGAGAAATCACATTCGCTTTCCAAGCAAGATAGATAGTTATTACCTATCTCACCTTATTTGAAACTACTATATTGTGATTAATCGTCCCAAAGCAGAACTTACATATCATAAGCATTCCAAAACAGATATTAATTGTAAGATGACGACACTAAGTAACATATTTTATTATTCTGTTCCAAACGCACGAGATTCTACAATGATGCTGTAAAAGGACGAAGGCGATACTACTCGGTCTATGGCAGCGCGATCCGATGTTGATACTCCAGGATGATTAGAGATCGACTGGGAGGAGCTGAGATGTACCCATACAGCTAAAAGAGAACCATGGAGCGAGGTCTACCTTTCCGATGACCAGATGCGAGATGGCAACAGGATTCAATAAGTAAAGTCCTCTATGAGTCGTTTTCGTAAGTAAAAATCTGTCTTTATTTGGCTATGTGATAATATGTTTTGTGACAGTGTGAGTGTGTGCGTACATATACATCAAAATGAGGTTACAGGATGTAGGTATTCATCTGCTATTAATGTCAAATCCACATGTAGGCATAGTCAACCAGTGATAACCGTTCGTAATATTATCAATGTGGTGTGAGAGAAGGTAACTCGTATTTTTATCATTATCAGTGAAGTGTATAAAGTGCGAGATAGATGTTAATACACATGTGCGATGATTTCATCAGGCTAGTGAGTTAAGAGATCGTATTTAGGAAATGTCTACGGTGAAATATGAAGTAGTACAGCTTAGAGTTATGATACATTTTTTTGACACTATGACGGTAGGAATAATGTCATAATATGAGAAGATTGTGGCAGATATGCATCGTGTTTAATGAAATGATGTGCTTATAATGTTTTTTTTGCTAGGGGCTTTACGTCGCACCGACACAGATAGGTCTTATGGCGACGATGGGATAGGAAAGGCCTTGGAGTTGGAAGGAAGTGGCGGTAGCCTTAATTAAGGTACAGCCCTAGCATTTGCCTGGTGTGAAAAATGAGAAACCACGGAAAACCATCTTCAGGGCTGCCGATAGTGGGATTCGAACCTACTATCTCCCGGATGCAAGCGCACAGCCGCGCGCCTCTACGCTCACGGCCAACTCGCCCGGTGCTTATAATGTATTGAGATGTTTATTACGTGAAGTATGGAATGATAATTGATGAATAAGAATGATGATATAGGCTGATGATTATTAGTGATGGTAATATTTGTTTTTTCTTCGAGAGATTGGTCATAGTAGTCTTATGTGAGATGATGTTATTTCCAAGTTATGCATTCTGAGGTATATATTGAAAAAAACCTTACTACTTTCAATTGCTAATTCTAATCCTAGGTACACTCAAGGTAGCTTAGGACACGATCTCAATACCATCAGTGCAATGTTATTTTGAGTATTAAGGGTCATCAAACGAGCCATGAGGCTAACGATGATAATAATCTGTCCTTCACTGAATTATTTATGACAATTTTAGAGAACTCTCACACATGATAACCTAATTTCTGATTTTGTTTAAGCAAGTTGACATATCACTGGAGATCTAGTTACTCATATAAGGATATTTTTGTTGAAGATAGAGTCTTCTAACATGCCAGATTTCCTACCTGTGGTATGACTTGTTAGAAAATTAGCAAAATACACTTGATAATGCTACTTTTAGCCAAATACGCACTCAAATTAATTCTTAACCTTGGATTAAGGTAATAATTTCTAGGATTTGCCACATAAGCCATATGACTATATTATTTTAAGATCAATTACGACTTAGAGCGGACATGACTTTGCTTATGCTGAGGTCAAATACTAAGAATAAAGGATGATGCAAATACCAGTTAAGCATATATTAATGAACTGAAGTTATTAGAAGATTGCGAATGATTTTCCATGTGATTTTCAGTTGTGTATGGACACAAAATATTAAGTACAGCACAGGATGACATTCGTTTTGCTAGTCTTGTATGAGTTAAATATTAATTGACAGAATTTTAAAATTATTTTGAGGAGCAATTTGGCTCAAGAAGAAGAGATTCCAACTCTTAATGAAATATTTATTAGACATTTCAAACTGCGTTCTACATTCTTTTGAACAACTGTGATCTGGAATAATGTACATATTAATTAATGTAACTTTATGTTCATTTTCTTCTAGCTAGATGCATCTAATATTTTCAATGTTATTTAGTATATTTTGCTTATCCAATACTTTTAATTTTTCAACTGATTTTCTGGATATTATCTTATATTTTACTTAAATATTTTCAAGAGGCCAAAGTGTTAATAGATTGATAATTATGGCCTAGGTTTTAGTTACCTGCTACTAGCTTTCCAAAATTAATTTTTCTTTTACTTCAATTTAGCAGTGACAGACCACTGCATACTGAATTAATGGATCAACGAAGATCGAATAACTTTAATTCCAAGCATCTTAGTTTGACAAACAAGAATTCTTAGAGTACTACGAGATTATTTACTCAATATGAGATATTTCAATGAGGTTTTAGGTGAACCTTTTTCCCAATATTTGAATTGAGCAATCAATAAATGATGAATGGTAAAACTTCACAATTCTTTGAATATCTACTTAGGATAAGAATTAGTTGTAAGACTATAATCACTTATTCTACCTGCGATTTCTTTGGCGACATATATGGATTAGTTGTAAGACCGTATTAACTTATTTTATCTGCAATTAATTTGCCGACATGTGTATATGGTATCTGACTGATAGCATGTGGGAGACGTCCTTCGATGTAGGTTGAGATTTACCATAAGTTCACCGGTGTACTTTCTCAAGCGGAACTAATAGCCCATAAACGTTAATCAGCAAGAATTACTTATAGTAAGAGCTAGTCTGGATCTCATGCGTCCTCACCTGGACGCAGGAACGGTTCACTGTTATTTATTTATTTATTTATTTATTTATTTATTTATTTATTTATTTATTTATTTATTTATTTATTTATTTATTTATTTATTTATTTATTTATTTATTTATTGAAAACTGTCTCCCATTGGAGATAGGCCTAACCCCGTTGGACTCAGTATACTCTCAGTATATATTTACAATGTACAACTTTTCATTTAGACTATGTAAGTGATGGACTAAAATTTGGCACGATTTCTTCAGAATAAATGTATAAATTTCGTCTCGTAAAGATTGGGATAATACAATTTATTTCCTAAACAATTCAAAGAATTTCGGAATAACACCGCTAGACATTATCAGAATTCCAATTACTTCCAGAGCTTACGTTTTCCATGGCACTGAAGCCCCGGATCAGCTGAAGCGAATAGTTTGGAGTCTAACAGTTTTCATTCCCTTCGCCTTATTGACGTCGAATGAGTACATGGATTTATTTATTACTCTTTATTGCTATAGAATTAAAGATCGGTTAACTGAAAATTGGGTCAGGAAACGGGAACAAAAATCGCTGGCATGTTCAAGGAAAGAGAGCTTAATTGGAGTACATAAAATTACGAAATACTCCGTATCTGGAGTCTGCAACCAAAGCGATCTCAAAGTTCAAATCTTTAAATCAAGGTTTTCTGCTTTTCAGCGTTCAGTCTGCAAGCCTCTTCACACTTTCCCGACATGTCTAACGTTGGAATCCCCCAAGACCAGAGCCTCATCCCTACCCACCTCATTTGATCCCCTCCCCTCCTGGTCAGTCCTATCTTTCCTGACAGCTGCAGAAGCTACTTCCTCCTCCCTTTTCTCCATCCCATGACCCTGCTCCACCTGTCTTTTCCTATCCACCACTCCACATTTCCCTTTCCTACCTCTTCCCTTTATCCTACTTCCACACTTCTCGTCAACAGTTCCCTGTTCCTCGTCTTCCCTCGGTTGTTCTACCTGCAGTGACTCGTAACGATTTCTCACCGACACCTGTCCTGAATTCTGATCCTGAATGGAGCCATTAGCCTGCAATCTCCTTCCCCTTAAAACATTAGACCACCATTCTTGGTAAATAGTGCTCCTGTAGGAATTGACGAACGGTATTGTCATCACGCGGTCCTGCATGAAAAACACATTATTTCCAATTACTCTCATTAGTGTAATAAATTGAGGCACTAAGATCTCTTCAATATACGGTTGAACAGTTATGTATCCATTTCGAATGATAACGAGATAATTATTATGTGACAAGGCTTCAAATATCCACAAACAAGTACAGATCCACCTCCAAAGGCAACAGTGGATTGACCTGTTTAAAAAAAATGGAATTGCTCTCCATGTATTTGCGAAACACGTAGGCGACCATATGGAAACCGAATCTTGACTCTTCAGTAAAATGCACAGGATGCCAGTGTCTTAGCTCTCAGTTACTTTGTGAACTGCAGCCTCAGTCTGTCTTCTTTCCAGTGTATGAGGCTTATCAGGTTGTCGTGACCTTAATCCAGCTTCTCGGTGTCTATTCACGGTGATTTGATTACTAATTTGTACTCCGGAATAATTCCCTAGTGCTCGTGCAGTTGCTTGGCGGTTTCGCAAGACTTGTAGCCGCACAAAACGACTGGTGTTGTGTTCCTTTGTCAGCATGTGTTAGGGTGCCTAGCTATGCTTCTAGTCTCTTGGAAACGTTTCTAAAATGCCTGGGCAACCCCCATCATTCTGGACACTTGGAACTGAAGGATACCTTCTTGAAGCCTCACCTGACGAGAGCTGCTTCCCTCGCTCCTTTCCATGATATATACGATCTGCCATGAGTCATCAAGTAAAGAAAAAAGGCCATGTACTGAGACCAAACTTCGCACGCCCTTCTATTTGTATTACGTGAAGATTGCAATTCTTACTAAAACACCACAAAGAAACCAACGACCATGGCGCCAATTTTCATATAAAGAAGAAACGTTATTTTACTACTTTTTGGATACCAAGCCCAATATGTGAAGGTACAATGATGTTGAAAGTCTGTAAAAAGTGACTAAATTTATTTTTGTGCCTTTACAGTACATTGAGTCAATATATCGCCAGTGCTGTGCCAAAACCGCGAATGTGACAATGCTCTTTCTATTCAAGTTCTAGTCACGCCTCCCAGCCACATGATATGCAGTCCATCAGAACAATTTTCGTTATGTTCATTTTCCTAATCGCGTGTGGAATGGCAAATGATCCTTACTGTACCGTGCTGTAGGATTTTATGTTTGCATGACATACTTACCAAGTCCTAGAGTATGATGTATTTAAGGTTCATTTTCAAAGTTCACTGACAAATGTTATTTACGTTAACAAGTGCTCGAACCTGCTTGGGTTATGCACATCTCGACACGCTGCTGAATGGATGTTCTAGTGCGCTGTAGCATAGCCAGTGTTATTGATCTACAGGTTTCGGCGATGAGTTATCGAAGTGACTCAGAATTTTCTGGCTCCTGGGTGTAAATTGTTTGCTTCAACTGGTGACCTGGAGGGCCAAGAGGCATGTCCACTTCTTCCTACCATTTTTCTTGGAGTGTCTCATTCAGATGGTTACGTACGGCTCACGTCCAACGTAGTGGAACTCCATCCTGATGAAACCACGTATTTAAAAGTTTTTCAAGTGGCACATCATCCAGTTGAAGTGGGAGTTCATGGCCCAGACAGTGCAGGTAGCGTGCATCTGTTACATGGCCCTCAGAGATATATGGTCCAATAAGCGATCACCCGAGATTCCGCACCGCGCCATATATTTACTCCCCATTGAACTTGATAGGCTGCATTGTCAGCACCCCAATTGCGCATGCTATTGCAGTTGACGGTACTATTATTGTGGAATCGCGATTCGTCTTTGTTCAGGATTTTCCTTAAGAATGCTGCATCATTTTCTAGATTTCCCATCAGCAAGTGACATAAATTCTTTCGAGCTTCGAAATTCCTCTCGTGGAGTTTCTGATTCAGCCGATTATGGTAGAAGTAATATTTATGCGCATGCAGTATTCGAAGTACGGAAGCACGGCTGACGTTCACATGTCGTACAATTGCTCCTGTACTCATTTTTGGGGGTATTGCGATCTATTACCAGAACAGCCTCCTCATTCTCACCGGTTATTACGGTCTTCTCTCGAACAGGTGATAACGTCTAAAGTGCCCCTTCTGTTCGCAAACATCTTTTAACACTGTGGAAAGTCTTTACAGTTGAATGCCACCTGTCCGGATACCTTTCCTGATACAGATGCAATGCCTGTAGCTTATTATTCCTTGCTTCCCCGTAGATAAGGAGCATGTCAACGTATTCGTCCGTGGAATACACGACTGAAGTGATTTTATTTCGACCGTATAGCAGTGCAGTGTACGCATTGCTCAAATACAATGATAGCACCGTTTTTCCTGCTTTAGTATGGCACACCACGCCCTGCGTTTAAGCGTTGAAATTTCATATCGATGTAAAAAAAAAGTAAGATGTAGGATCGAATTATCAATACTCCGTTCCATTAATTGGTTGGCTAGTATTTGACCACATGCGCTACGCCACATCTGCGAGTGTGATTTGTATTCACTGTATCGTAGTTTTACACCTTAACTTCGCTTTTTTTTTCAATACTCGATTCCTTAACATAGTTACATGGTAGAATGATGTACGATAAATGCTTGAAATAATGGTATATTTTTTGAACGGTCTATAGTCACATTGCGGGAACAATTAAAGTGTTCCAACTTGCTTTCAGGTTGTGTTTACCGAACATAAGTACAATACGAGATTCTAGCAGAGAAATATCGACCTCACGACCACCTCACACATTTCTTGGGATGCAGAACTAAATATTGGTAGGGGCACCTGATTCACCTTGTGTAAGCCTTAATGAACAGAAGATGGAATTTAACTAGAATGTGAGTTTCATATCTGGTGAGTGATTAACAACATATTAGATAACAAACCTTGTGGATTAGACCTTTACCGTAGGGGGATGATCAGTAGATACTGAAGTGCTACGAGTACATGGTCAATTCGATGACCTCCTTGGCGGACATGTCTTTGTAGTAGAAGATAACTCTTCAGTTGGTTTTTCGGGGCTAAATGAACCCCCTTCTAGTCTTCATTCAGGAATGGAATCGAACCTGAGGTCTTCAAGTAAGAAGCATATACGGCTGTCCCTACATTATTGATCTGTCTGATAAGAAATATAAGTGTATGTAAATGAAATGTGAATTGACTGTGTGAAAGATGTTCCACCGTAGAATGGATAATAATTTCGAGCAATGGACACAGCATTTATTAATGAAATGAATGAAAAATCTGCCATTAAATAATTTCATTTTTTGCGAGGAGGAAATAATTGATTGTGTCAAGGAGAAATTCCATAATTGGTCCAGTATTTTCAGAGATAATCCGTAACATACAAACGAACTCACAGTCCCTATATATTAGTATAGATAATTAATTACAGAAAAAATCATATTAACATGTTTCTGGCATATTCAATTTAAGTACACCTGTTCCGCTGCAGTGTTTATTAGAACTAACGTTCAGGCATTTCGTTCACTTTTAAGGGCTCCAGGCGTACGTTTTCCTCCGAACTGTTTCACAGTTTATTTCGCTACATGGCCCGTTTAAGAGATAGTTTGATAGTAAAACATAGAAAAGCATATTTTTTCTGGAATACTGTTAGAATTACGAAGAAAATGCTTATAATTTTTTTCTAGGAAATCGAATTTTAATTACACTCGCTGACTCCATTACTTAATAGGATTAACCATTTAGGCAGGGTATTCATTTTCAGAGGGTCTCAGGTGCATATTTTTGAATGTAAAATGAATATACACAGACTGTTTCCGGACATTCGACCGGGTCAGGAATAGATTGAATGAAGCCCCATCTAGCGGCGAGGATAGGAATTGTGCCGGCTGCCGAAGACTGTCGCACTCCCCTGGGGCAATTATTAACGAATAACAGATTAAATGATATTGAAGAATGTTGCTGGAATGAAAGATGACAGGGAAAATATGAGTAGCCGTAGTAAAACCCATCGCTCCTCCGTTTCGTCCAGCACACATCTCACATGGAGTGACCGGGATTTGAACCACGGAACCCAGTGGTGAGAGGCCGGCGCGCTGCCTCCTGAACCACGGAGGCTCACTAATTTCCTATGACTTGCTTCACAATTCATTACTCTTCACGGCCCGCTTAAGATACCCTATAATAGTAATTAGCCTATAGGTTAACCAAATATCCGTTTGTATGATTGCCAAACTTGAGCATGGTCTATCAAGTAGTATTTGCGTGAAAAATACCAAGGTAAAGACACCATGCGCCAAAACATAGCAACACATATTTTCTCGAAAGCCATTCGATACGGAAAAATATTATTAAAACATTTTTCTGGAAAAGCTAATTTTACGTGCACGTAGTATACTCCATTGTTCAATAGGACTAACCGTTTAGGCAATGTAATTTATTTTAAGGGTCCCAAGCGTACGTTTTCCTCTGACTTGCTTCACAGTTTCTTTAGACACCTAGTCCATTTAAAATGTTAACGTGATAGTAAGTAGACTATGTCTTAACCAAATTTTCTTTTTGCTAGTTGTTTTACGTCGCACCGACACAGATAGGTCTAACGGCGACGTTAACCAAAATTATGAGCTATAACCTTGCCAAACTTGATTACCATCAGTCAAGTAGTTTTTGCCTGAAAGAAACACAGGTAGGCAAACATAAACACTTTCATCTTAATATCGTTGCCATTTTGTACTTGAATTATGTTTCTCGCGGGATCTCTTTGATATTCCTAAATGATGCATAGCCTATGCTAGCCGGAATGTTACTGTTTTTCAAATGGTGAAGGAAATTTTAAAATCGATCCAGTAGTTTCTGAGATAATCCGTTACATACAAACTCACAGTATTACTTTGTACATTAATAGTTGGAATAATGCGAATTCAGAGTTGTGTTGATTTCCACAATATAGGGTAAGGTGTTTATCGTGGAGCATTATTTCCGGTCTAAGGAGTGGGACGTCAGAATGATCCGCGTTTGCTTCACGTTAGAAAACAGTACGAGGAGCGATTTAATAGGGTCGTCAAGTTTCGTTTTAGATGATCTATTTTATGTCAGTGAAAGGGGACATCAGATCGCCCAAGAAGGACCACTACAAATGAGAATTATGGACGACTTCGACAAAAAATTTACATACATACTGGTGACGTACATTGTTCGTACTTGAGAGGGGTATCCAAGATGTGCCTTGCTGCATAAGCAACACCATCACGCATGAGTAGAGCGAGTAATATAAACTGCCCGAGTTTGCTCCTATCCGATCGACAGGGCACGTTCGAAGCAAAGTCTGCTGACTTTGGATAACCTCACTTGCTTTACTGATGTTGACGGCAATCTGGTTCATCCAGAGATGACTAAGCCCTTGTTTACAAAGAGCAAAGTCCAGGAATTCGAAAGGAAAATAGGTGATGGAATGGTTCATTTAACCATTAGTTTTAAACTGCACTTCACCATGCCACGTGAATCGATGGGCAGCGCTATGGATGAAATTCAGAACAGTGAATATAAACTAATCAAGAGAGATGGGCTCAGTTCTGATATTTGGAAGACGTTACTGCTTGTGATCACTGCAGACGGTTGGCAGAAAGGGTTGGTTTCCTGTGAAACATGCAATGCACTATTCACATATAGGCCGACATCTTGTACAACTCATTAAAAGAAAACACGTTCGTTAGCGCTTCTCTCCAAGCATTTTCCGGCAATACAAAACAAATTATAACTATTGCGTGCTCTCATGTGTGCCCAAGATTTCCGACCATTCATAGCTATTGCCGGAGAAGGTTTCAAAGAATCGTTGACTACGTTCCTTCGTTACAAGGAGAAGCATAGAAGCAAGGATACATTTTTCCTGTTGTAGTAGGCCTATACGCCTGCATAGACTGGCATATGGTTGTCATGGTTACCGTGGTGTCGGAAAATTATTGAATTAAAACCTCGCAGTAATTCCATATAGACCAACCACCCAAAAACATACCCATGTTAATTAGGGGAAGAAATTAATATCGGTGCGAATTTTTGCAAAGTAGATATTGCTGATGTGTTATCACATCGTTCCACCATTAGTAGAAATAAGGACAAAAGGATGGAAGCACTTCTACCTGTGCCAGACGTGGCGCGTGAAGGAGCGAGTATGAAGGGGCCCGGTCGAATGAACATAGCTCGCCTCGCCTTTGAGAAGCAAACATCGATCATGGTCATGCTCGACAAATATTAACCGAGCATGGTGCATGTTTTGCATGAGACTAGTACAGACCCCTATGTGTAGCCTACGACGATGTTTAAAGTGCTAGGTGGATTCGTATTTAGTATTCATGTTTCCCAGTTTCTAACAGAAATGGATGAGCGAGCCTGATTCGTATTGGCCATAACGTATGAGAATCTATATTTATTCTGCAACATATGGTTTTCAGGAGAAATCAACATTCACCATGATGCTACATCAACCGACAAACATATTGTCTTTTGGGGTTTGTACGCCCTAATGTCGTTATACAGAAAATACCACACAGTGCCTAGGTCACGATTTCGTGCGCATTGCCTGATCATAGAATATCGGGCCTTTATTCCGTCGACGATCTGCAGAGATCCAAAAACGGAGGATCAGATAGTCTACACAGACATCATAATTACCCCATTCGTGCGGAATTTGTGCCGATTTTGTCACACTCCTCCAATGACAACGGATGCAGCAATATGGAGCCACAGCCTACACCGAAAGGGGGTGACACTTGCACTAATTTCTCGTGGAACTCCACTTACGTACCCTTCCTATTACGCGGATCTCACCGCGCTGCATGTTGAAGGAATCAGTTTTAAAGACCGATTACCCACCCAGAATTACTACCGAATTTCGCGCGGAGATAACGTCATTTTTGTGTCATTACATACATCTTTGTTCATAGACATGTTCAATAGTCTTCAGAAACATTATGTGTAATGTGTTGCACGTTGTGGTACACATTTTAACACATACTGTACCAGCGCAATTAAATAACACTTAATTGTTGTTTGTTTTGCCGCATATGATAGATTACCAATAAAAAGATCGGTCCTAATGAAAAGACTATTACATTTTCTAGAGATATCAGCAGATAGAAATAAAGACATGAAGAGGTCTAACGTATTGTTACGAATAAAACAATGTCTGTTTCATTGATCTACTTTAATCTAGGATAACCCAATTGATGCGCACGCGAGCACACACACAGATACTCAATTATACTTGACATAGAATGACAGCACTTTAATAATTAGTGGATATTTACAAAGAATTTAGTTCTCACAGTGGGTCTTCGGCTGGGAGGTAATTACCTGAAATGGACGATCCCTCCATATTCTTGACTGACAGGTCTCACCATTCACTTTCACTTCGCACGTGCCATACACTTAACACAGCTGCTCCATTGCAGACAGATTCGATCACGTGGACGTTGATCATAACGCAGCACGACGGCGGTACACATGGTTCGACTTCAGACAAGGCCGATAACTCACACAATCAATTCACGTGACCGCTCCACACTCTGAAATACTGAACACGTATCACACGGCAACACAACACAACACAACACAACACAACACAACACAACACAACACAACACAACACAGCACAACACAACACAACACAACACAACACAACACGACACAACACAACACAGCACAGCACAACACAACACAACACAAATACAACATAAACACAACACAACAAAACAAAACACAACTGTATTTTATTTTTAGATTTTATCTTCCCAAGATTTAAATTTCGTTATGCCTGACAAAATTTCTCTTTAGCTGGTAGCGCTGAGTAGAACAGTTCAACTAAATGTAGGCTAAAATAGTTCACTAGGTTAAGCATAGGGTGACATAGGGGGCTATATCAAAACAGATTATAACCTGATGATCAAAACATCGTCGTCATGTCTAAAGCCAGATGTATAGGTACAATAGGTTAGAAGGCAAACTAATTTGGCTAGTTAATAGTGTTAACAAGCTCACTCTCCCGTAATCTAGCTTGAGTAACATAACTTTTAGGTATTCTAATAGGCCGGTCTCCTGATATGTATGCAAATCTCATAACATAACCGTTGTCCGGACGGCTGTATACTGGTTACTCGCTTCAGTAAGCCTCTATTTAACCTATAAATGGATAAATATCCGGGCTCTACATGACATGCATCAACTATGACAACAACAACAACAACAACAACAACACAATAAGGGAGTTGCATGAAATTGGCGTTTACGTCGAAAGGTGTAACCTACCATTCATACTGTATCTTGCTTTGTCTTTCCCTCGTTGATACTGCTATTTAAGCTTTCACAATTCTTCGATTAGTGGATTATTGCTCTCCACTCTTTCAGCTCATAGAGATACTCCTGATTCGGATGTGGGATGAGTTATCTTGCAAATAGTGAGGGAGGGAGAAGATGCTAAGAAGCTGCAGGGGGATCAAGTAACGTGCACGTGCTACGACCTGGGGATGTATCGGGCTGTGTGCATAACGGTCCTGCCCTGCTGTAACTCGAGCCTTATTGGGGAGGGGAACTAAGTCACCGCCATTCACTCAGCTAATACACCGTAACTGGAGATGTGTTACGAGCCTAACACATTGAATGATCTCAACCGTGATTTCGTTACGATCTGCCAGCATGAATCGACTGTCCAATTATGAGGCGCGAACATTCAGTGTACAGGTGACTCAAGGACGCCCGTAACTTTCGTCAAGATTTTTATTTTTATTTTTATTTTTATTTTTATTTTTATTTTTATGGGTTGCTTTACGTCTCACCGACACAGATAGGTCTTATATTGACGATGGGATAGGAAAGGCCTAGCCGTGGTCTTAATTAGATACAGCCCTAACATTTCCCTGGTGTGAAAATGGGAAACCACGGATAACCATCTTCAGGGCTGCCGACAGTAGGATTCGAACCCAGTATCTCCTGGATGCAAACTCACAGCTGCGCGACCCTAACCTGGTCAAGATTATATTTCTCTTTGTCTTAATTACTCCACATTAAAGAAACTTAAACCAATAATTTTAATATTTGATAACGATTCCTTACTAAATTTGCAGTCAGAGCAGTCGTGTTACTGTTTCAATTTGATAAAAGCTATCTGTAATTCTTTTCCCAAATTTCAGCCATTTACTGAGAAGCGGACTTAAGCTGACTTATATAGAAATATGGGTAGACTAGCAGAAGTACCCGTTCTTCGTACTCATACTATCGGTGTGAGCGACTTCATTAGATATTTATATCACTCGTGTATTTACTTAAGTACGTAGAAATTATTTGTCATGTTAGGAGTTATAGTGTATCTTTTTCTTCTTCTTCTTTTCTTCATGGGGGCCTCTAAATATTAGTTCGTAATTAGCGTCGACCTCTAAGATCTTAAGCTACCATGTTTTCCTTCATTCCCACCTGGGTATACCTGCTTCCTTCACAAAGCTGCAGATTTAATAGAAGTATACTTCCGCTAGATAGGACCACAAATATAAATATTATTGAATGTATTTTTTTGATCCGACATTTCGCAACTATCATCAAGGAAATACGCGATGCATAAAAGAAACTACTGTAATTATCGAGAATTATAATTCTCAGGGCTTGTCACTCACTGGCAATGTAGCTTTCAATAGGTGAAGTAATTTTTGAAATTGGTTCAGTAGTTTTTGAGTCTATCCGTTACAAACAAATATACAAATTTTTTCCTCTTTGTAGTATTAGTATAGAAATATAGATTACACCCCTACACACACGGTTGCCGTCAGGAGGGGCATCAATCCGTAAAACAGGGTCAAATCCATATGTGCGACACAGTTCGCACCCGCAACACCACAGGTGTTGGTAGAGCGATAGAAGAAGAAGATACTCATTTTAAAAATTCACCCGCTTTTTATTCTTTTCACCCCCTTAAGTGTATTTTCCAAAAAGACGGTGTTCATTTTTAAAGGAGATTTCACGTACCAATTTTAAAGTCTGTAACATCTTCATTTTTTGAGATATATGTATCCTCATATAAATAATTCAACTCCTTCCTCACCTCTTTTCACCCTTCCCCCCCCTTAAGTGGATTTTCTGAAAACGAATATTTGTGTTCTTTTATTTTTAAAGGGGATTCCAAATATCAATTTTCATGTCTGTAACATGTTAGGTTCTTGTGATTTATTGTAGATAATTTCGCTGCTGTAGAATCCTGGAGCTGACGTTGCCATGGTTACGGCAGTTCATTACTTTATCTGATTCCTAGAGCAGGGGTAGTGTGGTGCCAATATCTCCGTAACGGTTGGTTTCAGGGCCTTAAAACATGGTTTTCGGGCCCGTAGGGCTTACCGAGTTTTGTTCTTTATGTCAAGAGGATTAAATTGAGCTTTGTCTCGTCCTTATACGACAAATTCGATATTTTGCCTATATTAGCCCATTATTTTTATATCTCTGCCCCGTACCCCCCACCTCGAATTGTTTCGACTATGAAATACAGCCCATGTTACTCACTGGCAATGTAGCTTTCTATAGGTGAAGTAATTTTTAAAATAGGTTCAGTAGTTTTTGAGCCTATTCGTTACAAACAAACAAATATTTCCTCTTTATAATATTAGTATAGAAAAGTAAAGACGTGTCCTTGTCACGAGGTGGTACACATCATTACAGAAACACCCCTAATGGAGGTTAGCTTGTATGTGCCACTTTAATTACATACTAGGCCTTCTTAATTTTCTGGCAGTACAGGGAACCGTATCTGGCTGTCCTAGGAAGGCAGGTAATGGCGCTAATCACTACGTTACGGAGGCTGTGTGGGTAAAAGTATGCATCAAAAGTGGCATTAAGAGATTAGATATGAATACCATAACACAGGTGCTCAATAAAGGATCAATTTCTGTTTATCTTTTCCATTCGATGGTGAGGAGTTTGACTTCAATGCTAAATGTTGTGGAACCGAATTCCAGTGCAATAAGTTGGCACATAAGAGCGGTTACTGTGTGAGAAACGCGTGTGAACAAATTTACACGCCAAGATAGAGCAGCTAAGCGTTTCATAACAGCTGTAGTAATTACAACACTAACCAAATATTATCATTCTTCTTAATTATTTTACAAGCGTATATTGAAGCTTTTAAGTCGTCGTTTTTTAAAAATTATTTTTTGCACGTGTGGTCCCACAGTTTACTTTTTTCTGTTCGAAAGAAATCATCGAATGCCACAATGGTAACCTTAAAGAAGGCTCAGTGGCATGGTTTAGTTCAGAATCTTAATTTTCACCATTGCCTTCTTTGAATTACTGTAATATCTTGCGCTTTTCACTCAATCAGTGATCCTCTCGGTGTGGGGGTAGCGTGCCTGCCTCCTAACGAAGGCTCCGGGTTCAATTCCCGGCGAGGTTAGGGATGCTTACCTGGACCCGAAGACTGATTCGAGGCACACTCAGCTTCCATAATTACAATAAAGGAGATATCACACGGAGAGGTAGTGGCCCCGGTCTAGTAAGCCAAGAAATAACGGTCGAGAAGATTCCTCATGTCGACCACACGACACCTCGTAATCTGCAGGCCTTCGGGCTGAGAAGCGGTCGCTTTGTAGGTCAAGGTCCTTCGGGGCTGTTGCCCGTGGGGTTTGTTTGTTTGTTTGATTTTATAATTGAGTAGATGGAAAATTTTAAAAGGAGTGGAAGAACACGTTTAGATATTTAAAAAATACTCTTATTCGTTTCTTACACACCGGACTGAGTGGAAAAGATAATAGAGCGCTGGTGTTCTGAGTCCAAGGCGGTGGGTTCGCTCTTGGCCCAATCCGATAATATTTCAAATATACCGGACCATCTCAGTAGAATTATTGGCACATAAAGGAACTAATCTGGGTCAACATTTCTAGTATGTCAACGTGTCTGAAAACCGTAAAATTAGGACGTAAAACCAGTAACATCATTATTTTAAGACTTACCTATCTTTTCCTATTTAAAAATGGCCACTCGTTTTGAGTGGAAAACTCAAGTTATTATGGTTTCGTACCTTCCCAATTTAATATAATGTCAATGCAGCCAATGGCCATAAAATAAGTTGCATAAATAATACTTAAAACGTTTCTTCTCGAAATGACACAAAGATGAGAAAAATGCTTAGTGGATCTAGCACTCTACAGAAACGTTCAGCGTCATCTCCGCCGAATGACTGTAATTTTTCAAAAATGGGTATTAATTGAGATGAGGTAAAAAAAACCTGGTGCCAGACAGGATTCGCAAGCGAAATCTCGTTTCCCAATAAGCTAATTAGCATCGGTA
The DNA here is from genome assembly GCF_040414725.1 of Anabrus simplex. Taxonomy (NCBI): domain Eukaryota; kingdom Metazoa; phylum Arthropoda; class Insecta; order Orthoptera; family Tettigoniidae; genus Anabrus; species Anabrus simplex. The sequence continues at coordinate 108,240,476 of NC_090265.1, read as the reverse complement.
AATACACTAGGAAATATCGGTGTTCTTTCTTATTGAAGCCACGGCTGCTACCATACAAGGCTTAGCTCTCTCCTCTCCTACCTGTATTGAAGCAGCAATAAACAGCAAATCAAAAGAGAAAATCAGTTTGCAAGTCTTTTCTGCGTATTTGGAACTACCATTTCCGTCCAGTTGGCGTGTTTGTAAAATGTATTTATTATAACGTTAATTTTAAAATCTTAGCTGCAATGTTATTGAATGCTCAGTGATATTCCTTTAATAAAGAGTAGTTAGTTGTTTCGTTCCTGTATGAGAATAGTTCTTGATTTGAGATTCTACGTATGACTTCGAAGTCTACAAAATGGACCATAGTAGCAAATATCCTAAGCTCTAGTCCATTTCCTGTCTTTGTGAACTAATTAATTTGAACCACTTAATTCGTTGAACGCACGGTACTCTTAAATGAAATGTGTCCTCACGATAGAACTTCACACATGGCTGCTTGACAGGCGCTACTCTTCTGCTGCTCGTGTCGCCTCACAAACGGTTCACTTCTCCGCATGCATATACACCAGTGTGTTTCCCAATATTGGTGGCAATTTCGCTCGCACATGGAGTGCAATCAATATTTGAAGAGCTCATGCCTGGCAAGTTACAAAGAATTGCCTTCTGCAATCACAAAACCTTGTGTATTCATTACGATTCCAATTCACAACTGGAAATTGCTGCCCTTTGAGAGTTTCAATACAATGACATTGGAAGACCCTCACACAAAAACTAATTTGGCTGCCGTATATTTTCTATCACATTGCATTCCATTCGCTCTAGTATTTCAGTTTCAAATCCAATTGTTATTTTTGTAAAATAATAATCACATAGTTCGCTATCAATATTTAATAATGTATTGAGTGGAAAAGTGCCTTTGTTAAAACCATGAACTGAAAAATGTGTGACGTTATTTTTATCGAAGCACTTGGTAAAGCTTGAATTATTACACTTATTCTATAGTAAAGCTTATAGGAGAACTTGGCCTGTTTTATATTGAAAAAATACAGAAGGAGAAATGAATAGGATGAATGTAGAATCCTTAGTAGTAACTTAGTCAATACATCTGTGTGCAAGGTTAGGACAGCAAGATTTGGAAAATTTTTCTACGGGTGTACAGAAGCTACCAGATCAGTACATGGTGGATGACAAGAAATATGTGAGGAAACGACATACTGTAAGTAAAAACCTTTAATTTTCAAAACAGCTATGACATCGCTAATTTCATCAACAACAACACAAAATGCTGGGCTGAGTGGCTTAGACGGTTGAGGCGCTGGCCTTCTGACTCCAACTTGGCAGGTTCGTTCCTGGCTCAGTCCGGTGGTATTTCAAGGTGCTCAAATACGTCAGCCTCGTCTCGGTAGATTTCCTGGCACGTAAAAGAACTCCTGCGGGACCAAATTGCGGCACCTCGGCTTCTCCCAAAACGTAAAAGTAGTTAGTGGGACGTAAATCCTGTAACATCAATATTATTCAAAAAAATATTTCCAGTCAATTATGAAAGTTCCATGTAAAATGGTTATGAGAGGAAAATTTAAAGTCTATTGTACATGAAGAGAAATATTTACTGAAGCCTCTCCTCACTTCTCAAGTAGAATAGAATAGGGCAGAAAAGGATATGATATAATTCAATAAAACAGGCCCATCTCTTGCCATTTCTTCATGGATGTACTGTAGTACTTTTGCACATTTCTCTTGGCTCAGACCAGGGCAAAATGTAGCTTCCATCGAAGTTCCAGTCACATCCATGGCTGGTATGGGTGGTACTGAGTAATGATATTGGGAGCACGACCAGTGTGTCTGAGTTTTATGAGAGTTGTTATTCATACGGTCAGTTGTGCTGCAATAGTCATTTCTGGGCCCTTGAGGAATGCAGTGGAAAACTCTCTCACTCCTCATTTTGCCTAATAGGCTAAGCTTCATTTTTTGCGCTGCCAATGTATTTGCGGTTGACCTATAACTATATAAAATTTGTTGGTGTTGGGACTGATGGCCTAACAGACAATAGAACAAGATACGGTACAGCAGAATAAACAGTCCTCTCTCATCCATGCTTGACCCGTGATCAAAGCAGATGCTTTATTTATTTATTTATTTATTTATTTATTTATTTATTTATTTATTTATTTATTTATTTATTTATTTATTTATTTATTTATTTATTTCTGTTCCGAGGTTTTCTGTGGAACGCAGAGGTGAAAGAAGGTGCGGGCCTGAATGGGTCTATCTTTGACAGTCAGAAAACTCATTTAAAACTTTGAAAATAAAGGTTATATTTCTTTTGATTTCTTTTCAGAAATAAAATGTTAACAATCAATTCGCTTAGCGAAAATGGGGTTACAGAACTACTTAGTTAGATCAAGTACAAGGTAGGTAACATCGAAAACATAGACTTTAGGAACCTGAGCTTATCGCTATTTAAATTGACAGTTTAACACGAGGACTGAGGCTCATTTCTAACTCATTCTACGAGAAAGACCACCCAGTTTACTTTTACAGGATATGAATTATCAAAAGCAAATTTTCTCCAAAATATTACAAGACATGGCTTTCCAAAGGCACCCTTCAATATCACACAAATATCTATTAAATTACAAAAGATCCTCCATGATCTATAATTAAACCAAGGAGACTGCGCTCCCAAACCCTAACCGCCTACTCAAGGCAACTTTTACCTTTTACACTAGAGATTAGAGCGTCTTTGCTTTCTAGGCACAACGTGTATTTTACAAAGCCGTATTAGTAGTCTTTTAAGTTTACATGAGAGAAATATTACAGGGGTATTGAGTACCCATTCTACCGGGCCTTTGTGGAAAATAACAGGTTCAATTACTGGCCCAAAACTCAAAATGTATGGAGTCGTACACTTGCGCTCCTTGAAATCAAGTTAAAACAATACTTGGGCTTGTGGCCCTATGATGCATAGGCTAATCCCAAACTACTGAGGTGACTAGATGGACACGTTCATTTAAAATTTATAAGAAAAAACAGTTACAAAATCGTAGTCACCTCAAGATTAATTGAAGGGGAATTAGGGAGGGTAAAGCACTCTCTATCCCCAGTTTTCAGTTAAGTACTTGTGACTTACTTGAACTTTTACATGAGAAGGAATAAAGTTTACATATTCGGAAAATGACTGTTACATAGTTAAAGATAGGAACCTTCCCCTCAAATTAGCTTGTAGAGATAACTACAGAGATAGAAAAATGGTGGCCATTACCTTAGCTGATGTTCTACTCGCCGATGGATGAGGCACCCGCCTCCTCTCTTAGTACACACACTCAATAGCACGACGATCAATAAGACAATTTAGCTCGAAAAGGCTTCAGCTTTTATACCCGAGAGGAAGGTTCGAGAGGGCTCTGGGCTAAAACCAAACACACTCTCTCATTTTTATTGAACAGTCGAAGAGTTACATGAAGCCTATGATTGGTAGAAAAATAAATACACAACATTTTCTAATGGTTGAGATCCCAAGTTGGCGGGATAAGTAAGAAGTGTTGCAAACCTTGAAGTATCAAATATATGGAAGATCAATTCAGTTCAGAAAACTTATGAACACAAAATTTCTTTAACTTTCGAGTTATTCCACTTTGCAGCAGAGTGCATGACATAAGTTCTTTAATAGAGACATCTATGGAGAAAACTCCACACTTCTTGAAATAGTTGCTACCAACTGTGACACCCATCCAAAAAACAAAAGTTATCCAGTCATTTTAGGAAACCTTAAAATAACACATTACTCTATCACTTTAGTAGTGACGTCTTTTGATCGAGGTCCCAACTTCTTGCACTAGTTATTTCAATTTTTATGTGAATTTAGCGTTCTTCAAGGCACTTCATTTAAAACGGGGCTGAGGTGTACCTTCCGGTACAGACCTTCCCCTTCCCCCCCAAAAAAGTCTCTCCATACAGTTAAAGTAGAAATTTACTTGTTAGGAAAATAACAAGGTTGCGACGGACATTTTCTTGAAAATGTTCATTTTTAAGAAATTACATTAAAAACGAGTCTTGAAGTCTTCTTGTAGTCGTAGAAGTCTGGGATATATAGTTCAAGTTTGACGGCAAGACCGGCCGCCGCTGCCGATACCCGGGTGTGGTCCTCCGGACCCCTGAAGTACCCTATGATACACCTCTCTTGCTACTATGAGAGGGGTAGTCATGGTGATGGTTGCCGCAGACCAGATGTAGAGGTGCTGTTCCAAGATGGGTTGGCGGTAGGTTTACCGCACCTCAGCCCTTGCCGGAAAGGATGGAGCTCCGGTGCGCAGTTCAGAAAGAGACTGGACCAGAGTGGTGTGGGCCCTCACCCCACGACGGCATCGCTCGCCAGATGTTGAGACACGGCTGCCGATGGCTGAGGGGGCACTGAAACAGTAATTTACTCGGTGACAGAGATTGATTGATAGAGATTGAGAGTACTATTTTTGTAAGCTGTGATGAGGCGGGCGGTTTAGATGATGAGTGTGTGCCGGTATTGCCGCGATTTGGAGACGGGAGCTAGGTTGGACAACAGGTAAATTTTATTAGAGGGGAATGTTGTACAAGATGCCGGCCCCGTGGTGTAGGGGTAGCGTGCCTGCCTCTTACCCGGAGGCCCCGGGTTCGATTCCCGACCAGGTCAGGGATTTTTACCTGTACCTGAGGGCTGGTTCGAGGTCCACTCAGCATACGTGATTAGAATTGAGGAGCTATCTGACGGTGAGGTGGCGGCCCCGGTCTAGAAAGCCAAGAATAACGGCCGAGAGGATTCGTCGTGCTGACCACACGATACCTCGTAATCTGCAGGTCTTCGGGCTGAGCAGCGGTCGCTTGGTAGGCCAAGGCCCTTCAAGGGCTGTAGTGCCATCTGGTTGGGTTTGGTTTTGGTTGTACAAGATAATGCCCTTATTGTCGGGGCTGAAGGCCTCCATATTACAAATACGTTACCTCATTAAATTTTAAAATTCAAGACTTACTCTAAGGAATATAACCTTTTCTTACTGTCAAACTTTAGTGGCCTATGTACTACCGCAAGGAATTTATATTGGTTTCACCTGAGAAAAGTGAACCCTAAATATCCTCTCAGTAGCCGAGCGGTGATCAATCCAAAAGAATACATGACCCATGAAATCTGGGGGCAGGCTTGCCCGTAGGTACAACATTTTTGACCATAACTTGATCTCCGATTTTTATGTAATGGAGTTGTATTACTCCATTACCTTAGAACTACATATATTGGATTCAATTTATATAGTTTAATATTATGGTGTGCGTGTCCACGAATTAAGAGTTCGAGATACCATGGTCCCTTCTTGGATTTGCGCATGGGGAGCCATCTTGGGGTGGACTTGGTTATAGAAACACGAGGTGGCTAGTGTGTGCTGCGATCTGTCTGCGAAACGTGAAGTTTACCTGGCGAGGCTCCGTCCTCGACAATGATGTCTGAGCGTTTTTGTTTTTAATTCTTGGGACTGAATTGAAGAGACGCTCTGAAGCTAAGCTCTTGGTTGTGGTTTAACAACAAGTTATTTATTCAAGAAAGAAGATGTTGGTGAATTTTGATCCGGGTTAAAGGACTTCCACCTGAGCCTTAGGCTCGTTGTTTGGTTTGTCATTTAAAAAAATATTCTCTTCTAACTAGCCGACCTCGTAAGTAGATTCATATGTACTTCTGAATTGGGTTGATATCGCCGAAGAAACTACTAATAAGAAACACAGGGAGGAGGATACCTAGTGTGCCGAGACTCATCTCCATGTTTTACGTCTTCAGCAAAGGTACATGCTTCCTCAAGTTCTGCAAAATTACTCGGGCACTTAGTCAAGGATAAAAAGGACCGATATTGAGGAGTAATGCCTTTGATTATACGAGCTACCATCTCTTCTTCCTGTACCATGATTTTAAAAACCTCGCAATAAAATTTCAAATCCAAGACATAGGCCAATAGATTTTCATGCAAGTACTGCGTCCTATAACAATGTTTTGGAACTAGACTTTGTAACGCAAGGGACGGAATAAACTTTGCCAAGATTAACTCGTGAAATTCATTTACACTTAAATTGCTGCTAATAGCCTTAGAAATTTCCTTTTTAAGGACACCTTGACAGTTAGGAAATAACACTCTAAAAATTATTGTAAGACCAGTCTTCTCAGCGTAGTGTGTTCCTGAGGTTTAATTGTGTTACAACGAACTTGTGCACTCATGTACTACTCGTATTAGGTCAATCGCTTCGGAATTAAGTGAACATTTCAAGGAAGATTGTAATATGAAAAAAAAAGAACTTAATGGAATCTTAAAGAACTGTGGGCGAGCTGTAGCACTTGGTTTGGCATGTGTGTTCATGTGCCTCTACTCGCTTCGTGACATGTGAGTGTTGGTTGTTGGAGGAAACCAAATTTTCATATATGTAAGTGTAATTTTCATCGGACCTGCTCGTCATGCCCCACCCCTTGTAGATCTTTTCGAGGGGGAGGCTGTAATGGAGTTGTATTACTCCATTACCTTAGAACTACATATATTGGATTCAATTTATATAGTTTAATATTATGGTGTGCGTGTCCACGAATTAAGAGTTCGAGATACCATGGTCCCTTCTTGGATTTGCGCATGGGGAGCCATCTTGGGGTGGACTTGGTTATAGAAACACGAGGTGGCTAGTGTGTGCTGCGATCTGTCTGCGAAACGTGAAGTTTACCTGGCGAGGCTCCGTCCTCGACAATGATGTCTGAGCGTTTTTGTTTTTAATTCTTGGGACTGAATTGAAGAGACGCTCTGAAGCTAAGCTCTTGGTTGTGGTTTAACAACAAGTTATTTATTCAAGAAAGAAGATGTTGGTGAATTTTGATCCGGGTTAAAGGACTTCCACCTGAGCCTTAGGCTCGTTGTTTGGTTTGTCATTTAAAAAAAATATTCTCTTCTAACTAGCCGACCTCGTAAGTAGATTCATATGTACTTCTGAATTGGGTTGATATCGCCGAAGAAACTACTAATAATGACGTTTGAAGACATGAAGAAAATTTATGGCTATGAAATCTGAGAAATAGAATATTTGATGTTTCGGGCATTTCTTTTGGGTATTTAAAGTGAAGGACTTTTCCTACTGGTCTTGTTATGAGCTTGTAAAATTCAATCTAGGTTTGGGGTTTCAAGGTTCAATGGTAACTATGATATTAATTTTAACTTTTGGTTCTGTCACTTAAGGTTTCATGCGCATGAAACAAGATTTTTATATTTGGGGAGCTCCTCATTGGTAAATATGTATGTAGTATCGGTGTAACCTAATTCATTTTTCTTATTTCCCTTTTAATAATAATAATAATTATTTGATTACTAAATTTTTCAAACCTATTCGAGGGTGTTTGGTAATATTGGAATATTGTTAAGATGAAAACTTTTCTTTTGAGCTACTCGGTACTGGCGTAGCCATTTTGAATTACGGTGACTCTGTTTTGTTTCTGTACGATGTAATAGAATGCACACGTGGGTGGGCGTTGTCCTGTTGCCTGTGACAGGCGAGGATCTGTGTTGATTATTGACGGGTAGAACCGTGTGATGTAATGGTCTTGATTTGGTCGCCTTGTGGTGGACCGGTTGCTGTTTGATGATATTCAAGTGATTTAAGTTTCGGTCTCTGATGTAATGTTCTCTTAGTTATCCTTCTTGTGGATCATGTACCTTCATTTGGGTTATTTCTTGAAGATTACCGAAGTAATATGGGTTGGTAGGGTATGACCGAGATTGTCATTGGAGAAGTTTTCACCTTCAAGACTGTAACTGTGAATTTATAGATTTTAATTGTGATTTGATTCTTTAAATTAATGCATCGACCTTGATGGTTTAATTTTCAGTTAATTTTGCCTTTTAATTGATCCAGTTGCAACTTTTAAATTTTAAAACAATTGTAGTTTGAGAGGTCGGTTATTTTTCTTTAGAGGTTAATATTAATTAAAGTTTTCTTTTCTTCAAACTTTATTCAGTGGTTATTATTCCAGCCTTTAGCTAATTTTATTTTTTTATTGATTCGCCTGGCCTCTTGGCCCCGGTTGCTTCTACACATTGCGACGACCTTACTATTGGGATTGCACGGTAAGTTATCTGGTTCATGTTATTCTTGTTTTCTTGGTTCAATCCCTGGTCGTGCTATACGCTCTACCTTAGTATTTTATGTCGTGAGATTTTAAACGATGATATCTTTCTCTAACCTTTTCATGACAAGCTTTAAGGTTACTTTTAGCCTTTTTCCCATAGATCTATAATATTATCGGGATCTATTGTCTCTGGCAATATGTCATTAAGTGACCATAGATTAGATTAGATTTGAGAAAAGTCCACACTCCTTGAAATAGCTGTTGCGAACTGTGATACCCCCACAAAAAAAGTTAACCAGGCGCTTCATTTAAATGCACGGAGCTGAGGTGTACCTCCCGGTACAATTTCTATAAACAGTATTTTTAAGCCACAATGTATCAAAATAAAAATGTTAGAAAACAATTTGAATTTGCTTGTAGGCCTATAGCATATATCCCGTTAATCCGGCGGATAACAATTCCAGCAACTGTTATAATAAATATTATATTTTTATTGTCAGGCTCTTTGGCTAAATGTTCAGCGTAGTGGCCTTGAGTTTAAAGGGCTCTGGGTTCGATTTCCGGCCGGGTTAGTGATTTTTATCTTAAAGTGTTTAATTCCCTTGGCGTGGGGGGGGTAGATGTTTGTGCTGTCCCCAACATCACTGCAACTCATACACCACACACACGCTACTCTCTATCACAATAAAACGTAGTATCCCATACACGGCCGATGCCATCCACTCTCGTCTGAGGGTCTGAACTACAACGGTTGCACCAGGCTAGCAATAGTCACACGAAAGAGGAAACAATTAGATTAAGACAAGTTTAAAGGGCAACATCTTCTATAAATAAAGCAATTGTATCCCAGGAGTGCTGGAACCCACTTTGATTAAGTGGAGCAAAGCAAAGTCATCTACGTACAGGCCATGAAGGCCCTTGGAGTTGTGGAAGGTAAAGGCTTCCACCATTGTTAACCTCGGCACGTGATGGGGTGGAGTGGTTAGCTCCACGCCCGGCCATCTTTGCCCCCAGGAATTAACCTGGTACCACGTCCTTCCGAGCGAACCGAGCACGTCTTTACCGCCTCGACCAGGCAGCCCCTTTTGATTAGGTAGAAGTGTTGCTTATTATGGTCCATATTGTGATTAAATGAATTAATGAAAAGAATGGACAATTATCATAAGAAGTTCATTATATTTTCACATTCACTCAATCATGGTTGTTAAATATTTGAAAGATTCGTTGCATTATCTTTTTACGGCTTTAACTCCAAATTCCCCATGTTTAATAGGCTATAACGAGGTTTGTATAAACGAAGATCAGATAATTTGATAGAGTAGATAATTAGATAATGTATCAGATAATTAGATAATGTACCATGCACACGTGTCAAACTGAAAACTGTAATGACCAAATAGGAAAGGAATTTTATAAATTATGAACTCTTGATTGAGTTTGAAAACTCATAAAATAAAGTAACATGAGATAAAACAAAATAAAGATCACTTTCAATATCGAGAATAAACGCATTGCATATCTCTGTGTGCACGCCTAAATTTGAATAAGATCTGGAGAAACAATCACTTCTGCTTTGGAACAATATCGCGAATATCCAGTGCTATAGTCTTTCCCAGCACAACGCATAAAACCTGACCGACTGAATGATGGTTCTGCAAGAAGCTCTTGCACTTACAGATATTAGTAATAGAGTTGTTCTTGACCGTATCATAATAAGGATGTTGCTAGAAGGCAAAACTAGCGAACAGCGGATGTCATACCTTGGTCATGTAATGCGTGCTGGTTCTTTGAAATGATACTTGGAACAGTAAGCGGTGAACAAAACCAGGCCGTCCAATAACCCGTTGGCTTGACAACTTAAAAACATATTCCAAGGGGTCGATAATCATCGTAAGGAAACTGTAAAACTGGCGAAAGCCTTTATTCATAACGTGTCCGAGATTTGGCTTCGAATGAATTGATAAAATCACCGTCATCATCCTCATCCGCCTCTTCCTCATCGTTTTCACCATACGCTCCATCTCTTTAAGCCTATGTCTATTTGAATAATGAACTTAAATGTTAATTTCGGAGACCTCTATTTCAATCATTATAAAGGTGATGATGTTTGTGCAATTAATATGAAATCTTGGAGAGTTTTAAATATAAGTTAACAATTTTGAACCACAAAGAAGATTATTAGAAACAGCAAAAATAGAAATATTCAGAAAGTGGACTGAAGAGTTAGTTTAATTGATTTGGCGTAAGGTACTCTTGTAAAATGGATTTCTTCTCAACTTTGCTTGCATTTTATAAATTAACATCTGGAGATTGGTTTGGTTTGTTTCCCCATGTATGAGTATATCACTTACTTAAATTGTTAAATTTCATATAAATGATGCCAGCGTTGTTTCCTGATGTGAGATGACATCGACAGTAATACTGATGTCATAGGGTTTCAATCTGATTTGTTTACTGGTTAGTAGATAATGTAGTAAGTAGCTATAGTTAGTAGATAATTATTATTACCCAAGTGCAAAGACTTCGCGAGAACCAGACATAGTGAGAGAAAATCTAACAAAATTTGAAAAATTCCAGTGACCGAGAAAACGTTTAGAAAACAGTATCGATTTCTATGAGTAGCCGTCAAAAGGGGCTTTATCCAGACCCATTCAACCACGCTCTGCTACCATTTGTTTCTGGGATACCGTGGTTTACAGAGGTGAAAGATGGTTCGGGCATAAATGGGAAGATTAATTTAGAACTTTACAATTCGAACTATATTTCTTTCTATGCTATCTTTTGGTTTCTTTCCAAAGTCTCAACTTCACAAATTCAGGTACAAATGTTCGTAAGATTGGGTAACAATTTTAAAAAATCGAATAATACTCAATTAACAAATTTTAGCTTGAAGCTCCCTAATTATAAATTCTCCATGAGCGCTGAGGGCCCTATCACCAAACAGTCAAGGAGACGGATCTCCCAATTTATTTTACATCAATAGTAAGTACATCTTTGTTCAATCAATTATCTAGGCGACTACACTCCAAACATTATATCATTCCAGCCCTTCAATGGCACTATTCAACCTTTACATTAATAGGAAGAGCGTGATTGCTCTGTAAATTTACATTTAGTAATCTATTTTTGAAATTTCACATCATCCAGGACTATCAAAGGCACAACCTACAGTTTACAAAATAGAACAGTATTCACTAGTTTAAATGTTCAACAGTTTAACGTCTTTACATGAAAAGAATGAAACAGAGTTTAACAGGTGTATCGAGTACCCATTCTGCCAGGCCTGTGTGAAAAAAACAGGTTATAGATACTGGCCCAAAAATCAAAATGGTGAGGAAGCGGACACTTGCGTGCCTTGAAAATTTGAATACTTCTTTAGTATTAGTCATCTCCTCTATCTGGACATTATCCTAGTAACCAACAATCTTTACATACTGCTGACTGAATACTTCTGCCTTTTGAAGATCGTCGCATACACACTCTCCTTGTTCATTAATGATTCCTGGAATAACCTTCTTCCAGTGGCGTATGCTGAAATCAAGACATGGGCTATCACTAGACTTAGGTTACCAATTTTCGATAGTTGGTTTAGTGAACGTCAAGCCTTAAGGGTTTTGAGCTGCAGCTAATAGCCATCGGAGTAGCCTGCTGTGTTAAGGATGGTTCACAAGTCCTAGTCTCTGCTACTGCCAATATTCAACACCTGATCAATGTGGATGGTAGCTAAAGAATGAGCCTCCTCGTACTCTTAATTCCCCTAGCTCGGGGGCTGGGTGCTTATGACGTCTTCACCATTCATTTCATCAGGTCACCATCAAGTCTTTCCAGAAGCTATGCATTATTATTATTATTATTATTATTATTATTATTATTATTATTATTATTATTATTATTATTATTATTATTATTATTATTTCTGTCCGATTCGTTGGCTGAATGGTCAGCGTACTGGCGTTCGGTTCAGATGGTCCTGGGTTCGGTTCCCGGCCGGGTCGGGGATTTTAATCTTCATTGGTTAATTCCAATGGGTGTTTGTAGCTGCCTCTGTGGATCCGTGGTAGAGTGTCGGTCTCCGGATCCCAAGATAGCGGGTTCAAACCCGGCAGAGGTAGTCGGATTTTTGAAGGGCGGAAAAAAATCCATTCGACACACCATGTCGTACGATGTCGGCATGTAAAAGATCTCTGGTGATACATTTGGTATTTACCCGACAAAATTAATTAAATCTCAGCCATAGACGCCCAAGAGAGATCTGGTTTACTCTAGGTCCGCTAGATGGCAGACAGAGTAAACCGGAACGTCGAAATTGACGAGCAGACAGCCAGATGGCGTCAAATCGAAATGTCTGCAAACGGTAGCTGAGGCCATACGATTATTATTATTATTATTATTTATTATTATTAATGGGTGTTTTTGCTGTCTCCAACATCCCTGCAACTCACACACCACACATAACACTATCCTCCACCACAGTAACACGCAATTATCTACACATGGCAGATGCCGCCCACCCTCATCGGAGGGTCTGCCTTACAAGGGCTGCACTCGTCTTGAAATTGCCACACGAAATTAAAATTAATTATTATTTCTTTCTTAATCCGTTTTTCCTCCAGGGTTGGGTTTTCCCTCGGACACAGCGAGAGATCGCACCTCTACACTCAAGACCAGTGTCCTGGAACGTGAGATATTGGGTCGGGGATACAACTGGGGAGGGGGACCAGTACCTCGTCTAGGCGGCCTTACCTGCTATGCTGAACAGGTACCTTGTGTGGGATGGGACGATCGGAAGGGATAGACAAGGAAGAGGGAAGGAAGCGGCCGTGGCCTTAAGTTAGTTACCAACCCGGCATTTGCCTGGAGGGGAAGTGGTAAACCACGGAAATCCACTTCGAGGGTGGCTGAGGTAGGAGTCGAACCCTCCTGTACTTAGTTGACCTCCCGAGGCTAAGTGGTCCGCGTTCCAGCCCTCGTACCACTTTTCAAATTTCGTTGCAGATTCGGAATTCGAACCCGGGTCTCCGGGGGTGGCAGCTAAACACACTAACCACTACACCACAGAGGCGGACATTATTATTGTTATTATTATCCTATTATTATTATTATTATTATTATTATTATTACTATGATTATTATTATTATTTTCTCAGTTGCAAACAATTAGCATGGTCAACAATAAAGTTTGTGAAGTTCGCATGAGCCACATAACCACAAATACTTTTCATACTTAAGTTGAAATAGCCTTTGTATGCACTATTGTTTTTCTCCTCCTGTTCACACTGTAACTGAGTAAGAAGTGGGGTAGGCTTACTACTGTATTTTTAATCATCAGCAATTTATCTTCACAATTGAGTTGCGAGAATGGTTTATCCAACAACTTACACACGGTTCAGCCATATCACAAAAGTAACATCACAAAGTCACAGTCACGTTAAACACTATAACTTCAGATATACTAAAATTGTTCTGAGATCAACTGAAATATACCAATAATTTCCAACTATAAGCAACCCATAAGATGTCCTGCACATGCAAAACAAACTCGTGATACTGTAGCACATGGGTGAATCCCATCAATTCGGACACTTCCGGAGAACTTCGAGTCTTTGGGCCTTCTCTTTCCACCGCTGTCTCTCTCTCGTTAGCGGCGGCGATTTGACGGACCGAAGCCTAGGACAGGTCAAGGTTAGTATCCCCTCGTTCCCCGCATCATTCCGACATTCGCCCGCAAGCCTCGCCCGGCGGGTCGAGGGGAGTGTGCCGAAGGCCTGGGCTGCGATGTTAGTCTCCGATGCCTTGCTCTCAGAAATACGAGCGATGTTCTTTCTCAACGCTTTGAAGTTTTGTAAATGTAAGAATGTGTGGGATGCTTGCATTATAATAAGATTTAGATTTCCATCGTTCTCATTTGAGGCTTGGCATTCACTGATAGCCTTGGTAGCGCTCAGTATACGCCACTACCTTATTGGAGCCTGTTTCTGCCTTAAAGTACCTATACATTCTTTCCATTTTTCACTAACAATTATGCTTGTCATTTTCCTTTTTTGTTGCTGATTGGCTTTCCCGAATTCTACATCGTTTGAGAGTTCGGTAGCGGTTTCAATCAATCTCTACTAGCAAAATTAGATTCTGGGAGTGTTAGGTCTATTATTTCCGACGAGTGGTACTCTAAGTTGAAAGCCTGTTGTAAATTTTCAGGCTGTTGTTTGTCTCCCATTAAATATGTTTCGAAAAATTCATCACCGTGAGAAATTTTAGGCTTTATTTTTGCTAAAGTTCGTATCTCAAAATTTACATGGAAAGTTAAGTTGTTTGTGGCTAAGCAGTTGTGTTTCCCTGCAATATTGGGAGCCAAGTTCATGTTTCATTCTAGTCTTGTGCTGTCAGAGCAAGTCGTGCACATTCAAATTTGATAGTAACGTTAATATTTCTCTTTTGAAATGTAATTCTGTGTCATTTTCATCTATTTCGCCTACCTAGAGTGAGATGTCGTTACATCTTAGGCATCTACCTGAGGACCAGGCTGAAAGTATTAGAAGGTTGTGTCAGTCTTTTCCTGACGTATTTTCAGAAATCCTTGGTGTCACTGACCTGACTGAGTATAAGATTGAGGTAACGGATTCAATTTCTGTATTTCCTCCATATAGACTATCTCCACCTAAAATCCCTTAAAGGGATCATAGATCAAATGTTAAGGAACGGTATTATTCGACCTTCAAAGTCGGCGTATTCATCGCCCATTTTCCTTGTACCTAAACCCCAAGGTAGTTTCAGGCCTGTCATTGATTACAGGACTTTAAACCGTAAGATCTTATTACAATTAGTGCCCCTTCCTGATCTTCATTCGTGTTTTTCATGGTTTCGCAAGGTTAAGTTCTTTACCATCTTAGATCTGAACCAGATACCTGAATCATGAATCAGATACCTCTGGCAGAAGAATTCAAACATCTAACGGCTTTCGCCACAGATTGGAATTTGTATGAATACAATCGCGTGCCTTTCGGGCCACCCCCGTGCGTGGCTGTCCTTACTAGAGTGCTGGATAGAGTCTTCTCCGACATCAAATTTCAATACCTTTATCATTATCTCTATGATGTCGTTGTGTTTGCGGAAACCTTTGAAGAGCACTTAGATCATCTTAAGAAAGTTCTCAATCGCCTTCGAAAGGCTGGGCTGACTGTCAAATTATCTAAAGTAGCTTTTTCGAAGACTTCTACCTCATTCTTAGGGCATAATATGTCGCCTAATGGTGTTGCTATCGACCATTCCAGAACGTAGGCGGGGCTTCAAGCCGCCTAAGGACGTCAAAGGAATCGCTAGGTTCATAGACATGGTGGATTTCTTCAGGAAATTTATTCCTAACTTCGCCAATAGCGTGGCGTCCGTATGCCTACTTGAATGGGGGCCATCGCAGCAAGCTGCCTTTGAAGATCTTAAGTGAGCTCTCTGTAACGCCCCAGTATTAGCCTTGCCCGATTTCTGTAAGAAATTCATAGTCCAAACCGATGCCTCTTCATGTGTTGTTGCTGCTCTCCTTGTTCCAGAAACGGAACTCGGAAGGCAGCCTATTGCCTATGCGTCCAGGACTTTATCGGCCCAAGAAGCCAAGTACACCATCTATGAATTAGAGGGTTTGGCAGTCTTGCTTGCCTTGGAGAAGTTCTGCCTTTATCTGGAGCATGTCAAATTTGAATTAGAAAGAGACAATCAATTTTTAAAGCTGGGTTTTATGTAGGCCTCGTCGTACCGGACGTATCAAATTCCAGGTTTTCCATTCGACGTGCGATACATTCGAGGATCAGAAAATGTGGTCGCAGACGAACTAAGCCGCATGTTTTCGAGTGAGACCGGTGGACAGGAGGAAAGTTTATCTCTTTCCGTGCCCATACCTTCCTGTTTAGCGCTATATTGACCGAAGCCCCCATGTTGTTTCGTGATATCGAGAAATATCAGCGGGAAGATCCAATGCTGGCTCCCATAATGGAAACCATTTCTTCTAGGGAACATGTTGTCCCTTATGTGCTGATGAATGGGGTTCTGTGCTGCCCTTTAAGGCACGATCAGAAGATGAAAGTGGTGGTTCAAGTTGTTCTTGCCCCCATGATCTTCAAATATTATCATAAGACCCCCATTAGGGAGACACTTTTGCACCTTCAAATCCAGAGAGAAGATCAGAGAAATGTTCATCTGGAAGAATATGGACGGTGAAATCAGAGAAATGGTAAAAGTTTGTAAAACTTGCTTGCTTAGTAAGACCATCTTGCATACTAAGCTAGGGTTATTGTCATCGCATTAAGCATCTCGCCCAATGGAGCGGCTGTATACAGGCTACGTCGGACCCTTCCTTCAATCTAAGGGGAACGGGAATAAATTCATCCTTGTATGTGTTGATTGCTTCACTTGATTTTCATGGTTATTTCCGACTAAGCTGGCTACCGCTCAGACTACTAACTTTACTTCTTTTGGTGCTGGTCAATATATAGTTTCCGATAATGCAAAGGCTTTCACTTCAAATATATTCAGAAATTTCTGTTTTGATTTGTCCATATCCCATGTAATTACTGCTGCTTACTATCCTCATCCATCTCTGGCTGAGCGGATCAATCGTAATCTTCGATTTGCTTTGATAGCCGTTCATCATGAAGATCACTGGGTGGGATACTTCCTTGCATTGGTTAGCTTTTGTACTAAATTCAGCTGTTCACGAGTCACACAGGTTTACGCCTGCCTCTCTCATGTACAAGTTTGTACATAACACGCCGTTGTCAAATCTTTAGTCCATCAATTATATATTACCAGAGACAATAGATACAGATAATATTGGGAAGAAGGCTAGAAGTAACCTTGAGGCCTGTCATAAAAAGGTTAAAGAGAGATATGATCGTGGACGGAGGCCTACCAATTTAAATGTCGGAGATCAGGTTATGGTTAAGATTTTTGTACCGGCAGACAAGCTTGCCCCAAGATTTCACGGGCCATATATTATTTTGTATTTCTTAACACCGGTCACACTTTTGGTGAGAAACCCAGCCACTGAGAGGATATTAAGCGTGAACTTTTATTAAATAAAACCTGTATGAAATCTTTGCTTTCCAGTAAAGGCTGCTAAGTCATGGCAGTAAGAAAACAGTTATATTTCTTTCCTTAACAACACAGAAACTTAAAATTCATTAGTTAAATTTTGTAGAAACCATTTCCTCCGGTAAAAATTTGCTTTCCTTCTGTTGCCTGTCTGCCATTACCTTTCCCCGCATCCAAAACCAAGCCTGCAATTCGCACACTCATCCTCGATGCCGCATACCGTATCTGAACCTGCAGCTTAAATATAAACAAACCATCGCTCTCCATCTCTTTCGCCAAGTAAATTACTGTTTCAGTACCCTTTCCGTCATCTGCGGCAGAGCTAAAACATCAGGTGAGTGATGTTGGCGTGGGGTAAGGGTCCACCCCGCTCTAGCCCAGTCTCCTTAATGACTGCGTACGTGATCACCATCCTTACCGGCGAGGGCTGAGGTGCGGTAACACAACCGCCTACTTCATCTTGGAGCAGTGTCTCAATATCTGGTCTGTGGCGAACATCACCATGGCTACTCCTCTCATGGTAGCGGGGGAGATGTATCTGATGGTACTTGGCGGGTCCGGCGGACCCCACCCGAGTATCGTGTGTGGCGGCCGCTCCTGCCGTCAAACCTCAACTGGACATCCCGGACTTCTACGG
Source organism: Anabrus simplex (assembly GCF_040414725.1). Taxonomy (NCBI): domain Eukaryota; kingdom Metazoa; phylum Arthropoda; class Insecta; order Orthoptera; family Tettigoniidae; genus Anabrus; species Anabrus simplex. Next base: position 108,222,666 of record NC_090265.1, on the reverse strand, counting down.
CTTCAGGAAGACTTCAAGACTTATTTACTGTATAATTTCTTAGAAAAGAACTTTCATCAAATTTTCTAAAACTGTGTTACCCGAGTAAGGACTTTTTGTGGGGGGGGGGAGGTCTGTATTGCAGGAACAGCCCTCCCCCGTACATTTAAATAAAGCGCCTTGGAGAATGCCATCTGATATATGAAGTTTGCAACAACTAAGACAAGAAATTTGGACATTTCTCAATAGATGTCGCCAATATGAACTTATGTTATGCCCTCTGGTGTGAAGATGAACTTTAAAAAATGTAGAGACCGAGCTGGATAGTTGTAGTCGCTTAGGTGCGGACAGTTTCCAGTATTCGGGAGATAGTAGGCTCGAACCCCACTGTCGGCAGTCCTGAAGATGGTTTTCCGTGATTTCCCATTTTCACACCAGGCAAATGCTGGGACTGTACCTTAATTAAAGCCACGGACGCTTCCTTCCCACTCCTAGCCCCTTCCTGTCCCATCGCTGCCATAAGACCTATCTGTGTCAGTGCGACGTAAAGCAACTTGCAAAAAAATGAAGAGTAATTTTGTAGGTTAAAGTTTCCTAAACTGAATAGTTTATTCTTTGTTTTCGGTGTGTTAAAGCTTACAACACTTCTCTCTCTTCCCGCTACCTTAAGATGTCGGACAATAGAAAATATTGTATATTTATTTTTCATCCAATCATAATTTTCTGGTATTTAATCAATTATCCAATCAGAATTAGGGATGTGTCGCGCGTTAGCCCAGAGTTTTCTGGAATTTTCCCCTCGGCTGAAAAAACTGGCACATTTTCGGACCAGGTTGTCTTTGTGATCGCTCCAGTCTACAGAGTGTGTGTATTAATAAAAGAGCGGGATCACCTCGTCCATCTTCGAGAGGTCCACCAGCTCAAGGTAATGGCAGATCACGATTAAAATCTTATAGCTTTTCAATACTAGCTTGAGGGGAACGTTTCAAGTTTTTAGTAATGTAACTTAATTTTCTAAAAGTGTAAATATCAAACTTTAAATATAAATTTTAAAATTTCATGGAACAGAGAGTGAGCTACCCTCTCGCATTCACTCTCAACTTGATTTTGAGGTAACCATGATTTTGTGACCTTTTTCATCTTGTAATCTCTGTAACTTAAATATTTTTTCTCCGTCTAGTCACCTCAGTAGTATAGGCATAGCTTCTTCAACTTCGGGCCATAAGCCCAAATATGGTTTTAAGGTTTTCATTTCAATTTTCAAGGAGCGCAAGTGTCCGCTTTCTCACCATCTTGATTTTTGGGCCAGTATCTTTAACCTGTTGTTTTCCACAAAGGCCTGGCAGAATGGGTACTCGATACACCTGTTAAACTCAATTTCATTCTTTTCATGTAAAGACGTTAAACTGTTGAGCATTTAAAATAGAGAATACTGTTCTATTTTGTAAACTGTAAGTTGTGCCTTTGATAAGCCTGGAAGATGTGAAAATTCGAAAATAGATTACTAATTATAAGTTTATAGAACTAACACGCTCTTCCGATTATTGTCAAGGTTGAATAGTGTCTTTGGAAGGCTGGAATGAAATAATGTTTGGAGTGTAGTCGCCTAGATAATTGATTGAGCAAAAATGTTCATACTATTGATGTAAAATAAATTGGGAGATCCGTCTCCCTGGCTGTTTGTTGAAAGGAGCTCAGCGCTCATGGAGAATTTAAAATTAGGGAGCTTCAAGCTCAAATTTGTTAATTGATTATTATTCGATTGTTACCCAATCTTACGAACAATTGTACCTGAATTTGTAAAGTTGAGACTTTGAAGAGAAGCCAAAAAATAGCAGAGAAAGGAATATAGCTCTAATTTTAAAGTTTTAAATTAATTTTCTGACTGTCTCATATCCACCCAATCATGCTCGCACCATCTTTCACCTCTGTAATCCACGGTATCCTCGTAATAATAATAATAATAATAATAATAATAATAATAATAATAATAATAATAATAATAATAATAATAATAATAATAATAATACCGGGCGAGTTGGCCGTACGGTTAGGGGCGCGCAGCTGTGAACTTGCATCTGGGAGCTACTGTGTTCGAACCCCACTGTACCGAGCTCAATATCTGCAGTCTCTTAAGTGCGGCCAGTATCCAGTAATCGGGAAATAGTGGGTTCGAACCCCACTGTCGGTAGCCCAGAAGATTGTTTTCCGTGGTTTCCCATTTTCACACCAGGTAAATGCTGGGGTTGTACCTCAGTTAAGTCCACGGCCGCTTCCTTCCCATTCCTAGGACTTTCCTATCCCATCGTCACCGTAAGACCTATGTGTGTCGGTACGACGCAATAATAATAATAATAATAATAATAATAATAATACAATACAATACAATACAATAGATTTATTTTGTCTGGCAAGATTAAGGCCATTAGGCCCTCTCTTCCATCTAACCAGAAAAGACAGGTTTTACATGTGCAAAATTGAAATAATTACACTTACAATTGAAATATCTTGCAACTACTAAACAATACAATATTATGATTAAAAAAGGAAAAAAATAGGAGAATGATGAAGATGATGATGATGATGATGATGATTATTTACACAATTATGACATGATTAGCTAATTTCTATTATCCTTAGTAATAACAGTGGGATTATATAAAGTCTCTAGTTTGAGGGAGGTTAAATCTACAATATCTCCATAGCATTACTTAGTAGGTAGCGGTGACAAAGTTGCCTAAAACTAGCAGGCGAAGCTCCTCTGACAGAGACGGGCAGTGCATTCCATTGTCGTGCCGAAGAAATAACAAATGAGTTTGTGTATCGTGTGGTGCGGTGAGGTGGAATAGATAAGAGTGTATCAGATTTTGACCGTGTTCCAAAACTGTGATTGGATGAGAGGTGATGAAATTGACTGTACAAGTAGGGAGGTGAGCATGAGGAGAGTATTCGACGAAGAAGGTATAAAGCATGAAGATTACGGCGCTGTTTGAGTTTTAGCCAACCGAGTTCATCGTAGGCAGGTGTAACATGGTCAAAGTAACGTAGGTCACATATATAGCGAACACAGGCGTTTTGCGCGCGTTGTAGTTTGTCGTTAAGAGTAGTAGTCAGGTCGTTGTACACGGCGTCACAGTAGTCGAAGTGAGGCAATACCAGAGTGCAAATAAGGCGTTCTTTTAATATTCGAGAAAATATGTTGCGGAATCTTCTAAGTGAGTTGAGTGTCGCAAATACTTTCCTGGAGATGCTGGTAACCTGCTGCTTCCAAGAAAGATATTCGTCTATCATAACGCCGAGATCTTTGACAGATTCACTGAAATTAATGGGTGAATTTTGTAGGTAAAGTTTTGTTAAAGTGAATTTGCTTATAGTTATTGAACAAAGCCGAGGATGTGAAATTATTATAGCTTGAGATTTTACGTTATTTAATCTAAGTCCATGCATGTCAGTCCAGTTACAGATTTCTTGTAAGTCTCTATTGAAATTTTTAATTTCGTCGGTTAGTCTTTCCGGTTCACAGTGCAAGTATAATTGTATATCGTCAGCGTACATGTGGTGTCTGCAGCTGTTTACCGACGACGTAATATCATTTATATAGACAGAAAATAGAAGCGGTCCTAGGACAGACCCCTGTGGAACACCAACCTCTACGGATCGCCAGGATGAATATTCATTGTTGTTGTTTCTTACACACTGCAGACGACCACGGAGGTATGAATTCATCCACTGAAGACTGTTTGTCGAGAACTGGAGTTTAAATAGTTTGGAAAGTAGTATGTCTATGTCAACAGAGTCGAAAGCTTTAGAGAAATCAAGAAGAGCTAGTATGGTAACTTGTCTTTTGTCCATCGCATTGCGAATGTCGTCTGTAACCTTAAGTAGTGCAGTAGTAGTGCTGTGGTTACGTCGAAAACCAGACTGGTGTTCGTCAAGAATATCGTGTATTTGCAAGTAGTTGGAGACTTGTTGGTGTACAATGAATTCTAGGGCTTTTGAAAGGACCGATAATATGCTCACAGGTCTATAGTCAGTTACGTCTTCAGGCGGTGATTTTTTAGCGAGCGGGACGACAACGGCAGATTTCCATAAGGAGGGATACGTGCCAGTCATTAGTGAGTGGTTAAATATGTGAGTTATAGTAGGTAAAATTATGTCAATTATTGTCTTAATAAGTTCTATTTCTATGTTGTCTATCCCTTTGGACTTCGATTTTATTCTAAATATGGCTTGTTTAACTTGCGAGGGTGTCACATGTGAAAAGTAGAATTTTTCTCTGTCAGGTGCAGGGGAGTTGTAATTGCTGTATAGTGTTCTATGTTTCCTTTCTCTGTCAATGGTATGTCCGGGAGTGGTAAAATATGTATTGAGGGAGTCGAGGGATACGTCAATAGGATGGTCGTCTCTTTGTTTACCTATTCCCATGTGTCTTAGTTCTTTCCAAGCCATAGCAGGTCTAGTATTTTTATTTAGCAGGGTATGTGCATGTCTAATTCTAGCGTTGCGTACTGACTGCGATGTTTTATTTCGTAGCCGTTTAAATGCGTCAAAATTGTCTTGTGTCGGTTGTCGCTTAAACTTTCTATGTGCGGCATCTCGTCTTGCCATTAACTCCTTTAGCTCTAAGTTTAGCCACGGTGCTGGGGCTCTCGTTACCCGTACTGTTTTCGGCGGGGCGTGTCGATCATAGAGCGCTGTCAGATATTCGTTAAATATGTTTACTTTAACGTCAATGTCGTCAACTGTTAGTATATTGTGCCATGGAACATCTAGTGCGTCTTCAGTGAACATACTGTAGTCAATTTTAGAGAGATCTCTGAATGTAATAGTCCTTGGTTTTGTCTTTCGGGTCTTTAAGGAGTAGGATATGTATATTAGGTCATGAGCTGAAATTCCTGGTACAGATGTCTGTCCGTGTTGTAGTACTTTTTCTGTATTCTTGACAATCATTAAGTTGATTGTCGTGTGTGACGTGGCGGTGTGGTGAGTAGGGAGTGTTTGCAAAATGCTCATATCGCAAGATGTAGTCATGTTTAAAAGCTGCCGACATTCGGCATTGTTGTTTCCGGTGTCTGTGTTAAAGTCGCCCATGACAATTACATGTTCATATTGCGGGAGTACGCGTAACAAAGCATTTTCTACGTCCTCCAAATGTCCAATCGCAGGTGGCTTGTACACCACACAGACAGCACATTTCTGATGGGCTACGATTATTTCCAAGAGCAGGAACTCCGGTCTTCTATTGTATTCGCTATCTGAACATGCAATTATCGTAGGCTTTAAACTGGTTTTGACTATCGCTGCTACACCTCCTCCCCTCTTTCCAGCTCTGTCGTTCCGAAGTAAACAGTAGCCAGGTATGTTGAAAGTCTTCGAAGGGATCAGATCATGAAGCCAGGTTTCAGTGAGAAGGCAAACATCAAATACGTCCGGGACAAGTTCTTGAAGTTCGTGGAAATGGGCAGACAATGAATGTACATTTAGATGGGCTATATGGAGACCTTTCGGGAAAGAGGAAACTTTAGCTAGTAGCAGGTCTCTAGTTGAGTGAGAAGGAAGGGGGTTAATTCCAGGAGGGGTCAGTGGACAGTTGTCACAAGGTCGTGTTCTGTTTGTGGAGAGGGGAGGGGTGAGTGAGGCCTTGAACGGGATTGTGGCTGGGAAGGAATGTCCGGTACTGTCAGAGGAGAGTAACCCATTAGTGCTCGTTGCCACCTTATGAAAAAGTAATAATTATGCGAATGAGATAATCTAACTAAAGTGAGCTAATCTAATTACCTTATGAAAAATTAATAATTATGTGAATGAAATAATCTAAGTACAGTGAGCTAATCTAATTAAATTACACTAAGGTGGTATTTAAATAAAATGAAATATAGTAAATAGAGATCAGAACAGTCAAGTGAATTGTCCGTTTAGTTGCTATCTCTATCCTCCGGTAAGTCACACAGCCGGTTAATGCGCACTTTGCCCCCATCGGGTTTCTTAATGATGATATCGCCGTCTGCAGTCCAACAGTTCTCTACATGGAAACGGTGAATGGCAGCCTTCAGTATGGAGAGTCTAACGGACGTGAGATCTTCGCGGATGGTAACATGAGTGCCTTTTAGTCTCCTTTTGTTACGGAATACTTCTTGTCGTGTACGATAGGAAGTAAACTTGACAATGATAGGCCGAGTTTTCCCTACTGATTTAGGCCCAACACGGTGACTTCTATCAATATCATTGATGTTTATATTCACGCCTATATCTCTGAAGACGTTTACAGCAAGTTCGTCAGTATTTTCTTGTGAGCTCTCCTGCACTCCAAAGATTCTAAGGTTATTTCTCCTACTATATTGTTCGAGAGAGTCGCTTCTAGCTTCGAATTCTGACCTAAGTGCCTGGATTTCCTTGTCCCGACACTCAAGTTTCTTCTTTAAATCCGCTACAAGTTCAGCATTGAACTGGAGAGATTTATCTAGTTCCTTAACGACAAGTGTGGTCACTCGCTCCGATATCGCCTCTATAATTCTGTCCAGAAACTTACCCGAGCTGAGAGTCTCATTCAGGATCCTCGTGACGGTCTCTTCCACGAGGTTGGCACTACCGTTCGCTTCCTTGCTGTTGCGCTTGTTACTCCTGGTCATCTTGTTTTACAATGGAATATTTTAATGAACTGATAAAAATATGACCACAACAGGGAGACACTTTCACTTTAAACACTTTCAAACTATGTTTGCACACTTTAACACAACGTTTGATATATGTTACTAGGAAATAACACCTGCTAATTCACTTTGACTGAGGAGCTGATCTCACGCACGTCCGTCAGCCATCAAGGCAAGGTAGTGTAATAATAATAATAATGTTATTGTTTTACGTCCCAGCTACTTCTCTGGGCGTTTTTCGGAGACGCTGAATTGCCAGAATTTAGTCCCACAGGAGTTTATTTACGTGCTATTAAATCTATCGACATGAGGCTGACGTATTTGAGCACCTTAAATTACTATAGAACTGGGCTGGGATCGAGCCTGCCAATTTGGATTCAGAACACCAGCACTCTATCGTCTGAGCCACTCAGCCCTATGCAACTACAATAGGTGGTTTGTTCGATGAATATGGGATATGTATTCTTCCAGGGCGACATTCTACGAGAAAGAAGTCATCTCTCCGACGGAATGATATTTTGGACTGTTTGCTAATCGACTGTGGTGTACAGGAGTAAAACCTAGGGTACTTTGGATAGGTTTATCTTATTCATAAGTTGAAATTACTGTAATACGTTAGTTATGGATTTAGTCAGACTAATTGCCACCGTAACAATTAGTTGGCAACAACGGTAGAGGGGTACTCGCAACGAGGAGATAAGGTAATGTTAGGAATAAAATCGATGGCTCGTCGCCATAAGACCTATCTGTGTCGGTGCGACGTAAAGCCTCTAGCAAAAACAGAATCGATGGATGAAGACGTACTGTGCCTGTCCAAGACTTTAGTACATAAGTTACCGCGGTTCATACGTATGATATTAGAATGGAGCACCTCTGATGAGCTTCGAACTCGGCCTGGTTGTCGAAGTCTCACCCTCCCCTACTAGAATGATTCGCTAGCTGAGTCAGTATCGCATTTCGGGTCTGACTAGTACGTCCGATGGGGCTATAATTTTCTAATATCTCTATAGTAGGGGAATATTAATTATGAGAGGAACACTAGTTCATTACTAATGAGAAGCGAAACAATATCTCGTATAACAACTTTACTATACTAGTGAAACACATATTATTCACATGGATATGCCATACAAACACTTTACATATGGTATTGAAGGTGATCTTGACGTTTAAATGTTCGGTAGTCTTTCTCTACACTTCATTATACGTTCAATTATTCAAACTTAAGAGGCGTTCCCTCTTGAACTATTTACACTATCTCAGACTTAGACAGGCGTTTCCCCTCCAATTATTTTCACTCTACACTTACACTTATCCCTTTACGCATATATTTAATCAGTATGGGCATACCCTGCTATAATTCTGCTTACCTGCCGAGAGTTAATATAATCAAATTATATCAAGTTATGATATAGGCCCACTAACATCGAATGAACTGAAATATACGTATGTTACTTATGTGTACACTCCGAAGCCTTTGAAAGTCGTACCATAACACTTCCTTAAGTTAACCACTGCTGAATAGGCAATGTAATAAACACGATCGTTTCATTAGGATTTTTATCAATACACATATCAAGACATTATTTACACAACGTTGCTACCTGTGGACAAGCATAGAGCGACTCGAATGCCAGACATCATAGACAGAGTATCATAGCCCTTCCTGTAAGAGATGGGAAAGAACAAATGCACTTCAAACATACACAATGAGTCACAGATGGCCCAAGTCATCTGCTGCTGGTGACAGTACATATAAGCTTTCACTGTCTCCTGGAATGAACCCAGGATCTTCTGAGACGGGGTATATCTAACCTGGAACTCCCTACAGGCTATAAATAATTAAGGAAATGAATTGGAGGGATCCTTCTTTTAATACACATCGGAATCCATCCGACGTTGGAAATATTTAAATTGACGCACGTAATCGCTGTGCCGAGAGGAACGAACCAGCTACTTGTATTCTGTTCCCTCTCAGTGGAACAAACACTTTCCTTCGTCCCTTTGACGGGCTCGTAAATCTCCCAGCTGTAAGCCGCCCACGACCCACTTCCAACAGCGGGCCACGGGGTCCTTTCATACACTTGCTTCACGGCAAATAATTTCATTCTTTTCTGGCCACCATGGCAGCACATTATATATCGGCTCTATATCCGGCCGTAAACATCATCTTCGTAGCGCGGTATCCACTTTGCGCGAATTAATAACAGATTCCAGGGGAACTTTACACATTTTTACTGCACAATATACCTTAGGGCTACAGCCTGCTTAGCCGTCACGTTCCACCTCTCGGTACCTCGACTACAATGTTATTTAATGATGAACACCTGGCACACGGGTCCAAATTACCTTACGCATTCACGAGCTAAATAATTTAACAATATATGTATACCCCAATGTCTCCATCCGTTGTTTCACAGCAGCCTTAATTACTAGTTAGGGGGACTCTTTACCAGGTGTGAAATGCACAAAAAAAGTAAATTACTGAAAGATCTTTGACGACTCATATTTGCTACATAGAAGATGATAACTGGAGTCATTTATACAGAATATGTAAGCGCTCTTTACTTGACAGCACTTCACAATTAATCTAAGGTCCTTAGAATTACGTCATGCATTACAAAACCCTTATATAAAAAATGGAAGTAAAGTATGGCCGTTCCAAACCATGATGAAGGTATTCCATAAAAGACCCAAAATAAAATGAAATTATTATTATTATCCCTTTGAAATAGCATATTGGCGATCTACGTTACATCTACATGCAAATTTACTCTATATTTACAATAGGAAACGACTTTCAAAGCTACTAATGGTTGGAAATATACACAACCTTCAGGATACCACGAACACAGCTTTACAGGAGGGCACATCCATGAATTTTTTCGGACCGCATGTCGTCAGCGATGTGAAGTTCTTTGGTGACCAACTGGCAAGTCATGAACAATATGGCTTAATCTCGTGCAACGTTCCAGACAAGGCGAGATTCCGGCAGACAGCTAGATGTCTCGTTCTCTCTGCTACACAGGCGAAGTTCCGGCAGACAGCTAGATGTCTCGTTCACTCCGACGTTCTTGTAGACTCCTTATGTAAATGAAGGGAAGTTATCTCATGTGAATGCGTTAGTTAATGTTACACATCACAAATTAAATGTATGCTTGGATCTGCTCAATGGCACAAGCATCCCAACCCAATGTCGGTAATGTCCCTGAAGCCCGACATTATTCCCTTCTCATCTACCTATCCTTTTTATAGACAGCAGACAGCTACTCTGGGCCATGAAATTCCACTGGTTCACTTAGAAACGCTCCTGGCTAGGCCACTACTGCGTTAGCACTCTCGTATTTCACGACAATAATTCAGGCGTACTCTATTGCACTTAGTCATACGTAAGTCGAGCTCTCTACTACGTTAGGGATTGATCTAACGTGGCACTTCCCTTAATCATGCCGACAATGAGCCGTTCATTCACTTTCCTTATATTTCTCATTTATATCGAGTACACTCGCACCACGCACTTTGTTAAATACGTGCCTATTTATGTTAATTGAGCCGTCTTAGTTTAGGCATATATGAGGCTCGATGCACAACCTCTTCGACACACGGACAGCGGTCATTACCATTTCGTACCGTTCCCACTATATTAGTTTGCGGCACACTGTACGCGCAGAGAGCTTAATCAGATTGTGGTTATTTCCACATACATTCACAGACTTTAACAAAACACCGCATTAGATTGCTCAAATCACAGGATGATTTCTTCATAAACGACTCACACACAAATCACGACGAACTAGTAACGAACTGACGATGAACTGTAGATGAACTGGTGGTTGCTGATCTTCAGCTCCTTTACTATGTAGGCGAAATGCTCTGAGACCTAGAGTGGGGGGAAAAATACAACCCCTTCTCAAAATGTGCTCCGGTAATACGCAACGTAGAGTGACGAACAGGATATCAAATTGTAGCTCCAGTATTCCCATTTTCACTGAGTGAATATTATTAAAATAGCTTCGTAGGTTCTCTAGCAATCTTAAAAGCATCCTTTTGTCTCTGTTGGTAAATGATGACGAGCACTAGGGGAATCCTCGAGCTGGCTGCCGCGGTTGCAACCCAACATCTGGTAACCATTAAGACGCGCCCTTGTTACGGCGTAGCTACTGTTCTTTCAATTAAGTAGAGAACTTCTCGGTCTCATAATTATGTATAAAATTCCTTGATTCGAATGAATGTTTGCACGTGACTCTCCGTCGAGTATCTTGCCATTTATGAAAATGATCAGGGGAAAAACAATTGAACTCGATGAGTTGGCAGTGGTGAATGAGTGAGAGAAATAGGGTATAATGTTAGTTCTCACGGTGGATATACTCCCTGAGCTCAGCTAGTGACCTAGATTCTCTGTCACGTGATAACGCGTCTCTTTCTGTCTTGCTCGTGGTTGGAGTGAGAAAACTTCGAGTACCAGCGCTTTTGCACCGCCTCGCTGCTAATTACCAGCAACTAGAGTTGGGTCGCGCGACTCACCATACTGCCAATCGTATCCCGGAGCGGGTGGAAAAATTATAACATGGGCAGTTTTTAGCGTAGAATGACGCGGAACACGGCATATTTCATCTCCTGGGTATCATGACATACTATAAGTGACGTTGTGAACCGGGTAGAAAAATTCTAACTTGGGCAGTTTTTAGCGTAGAATGACGCGGAACACGGCATATTTCATCTCCTGGGTATCATGACATATTATAAGTGACGTTGTGAACGGTCACATCACGCACAAAAGTATTTCGAACATGGAGGTTAAGAAAAGCAGAGGGAGACTGTGTGGCTGTGATTAGACGCGGATTTTCATGATTAAAAGATAAGAGGTGTGGCTAAACGAGGTCACAGAGATCATAGAGGACTGTGGAGGCGCTTAGACAATTCACAGAAGCTTGCAGAGTGAACTAAGATGAACAGTATGTATGTAGGTATGCTTGTACTGTTTTAATGATAAATTAGACATCACGTTTTGTAGCACTTCTGGTAGACAATTCCAGACGTGTAGTGTGTGCAGTGATGGTCAGGGTACAGAGCGATATCACAATAATCACAAGAAAATAATAATCGTCAGTAATCGAAATAGTAAAATAATTATCAGAACGAGTTAGACAACGTGGAAGAAGAAAAATTTCCTCTCTTCTCCTTCTTCTTAAGAAATATTGTAGAACAAGACAAAAACCGGGAGGATCTTAAAATTTTCCTTCGTCCTCTTCTTTGTTCTCCTCTTAAAGAAGATGGAAGATTAAGAAGAGAAAACGATAAGGCAGGGTCTTGAAATTATTCTTCATATTCCGCTTATTCTTCTTAAGGAAAATTGGAGGACAAGAAGATAAAAAGATACAGCAGGGTACTGAAATTATTATTATTATTATTATTATTATTATTATTATTATTATTATTATTATTATTTTATTATTATTATTATTCCATTTCAGCACTCCAGAGTGCGCAACAATGATGGTAATAATATTGTTCAGTATTGGTACTAATAAATTCGAATAATAATAATAAGTTACAGGTAGGAAACGAGGAAAATCGTACTTCTTCTTCTTTTTAAGGAAGATAGCTGTGCTGTTTGGGTCACGTGGCTATCGGTTTGCATTTGGGAGATAGCGGGTTCGAGCCGCACTGCCGGCAGCCCTGAATATGGTTTTCCGTGGATTCCCCATTTTAACAATAGGCAAATTCAGTGGCAATACCTGGTATTCTCGATGAGACCTATTTGCGTCGGTGCAACGTAGAAAAAATATGATAATGGTGTTCCTGTGGTGTCAGGAGAATATTTGGTTGATGAAGGCCTAGGAGATATGTATAAAATACAATAATGTGAAGTAACACGTGGGAAAGACTTTAGCTGCACTGTACTGGTAACGTTTGATCTTGAGGCCTCTATAATTACGTGTATTATTGTAGTAACTGGTGTATGCGTGAACAACTTGAGATTACATGTAATGCTGCTGTCGTCGGCACACTTCCGAAATGCAACCTGCACGGCAATTACAGTTTGTAGTATTGCAGAGTGGAAGAGAGGAAGGTTGAAGGTTAGCGGACATTAGCTGTTAGATTGTTTGTTAGTTAATAATATCGCTTTCGATTGTACATCCCACTAACTACTTTTATGGTTTCCATAGATGCCAAAGTGCCTACATTTTGTCCCGGAGAAGTTCTTTTACGTGCTGGCAAATCTGCCTATATGAGCTTGCCGTTTCTCAGCACCTACAAATACCGATGGGCTGCGCCGGGATCGCACACTTGGGTTCAGAAGGCCATCACTTCTACAATGTGAGTCACTGATCCAAGCAGATTTTGCTATTAATTCATATGAATGTAAATATATTTTCTCCGACAATTACGCTAGTTTAATACAGAGGGAGCCGATACGGGAATGGGTAAGTAAAGTAAGTAAATGCGTAATCGTGAGTCAAAATATACTCCTCTCCGCCTAAAAGAATTGTGCCGGTCTAGAAATGACAATCTCAGTTCATTCTCGAACAGTACAGAATCAGTATATTTCTGATTTAATCACCCATATACACTGACTGACAGTGACAATGCAACACCAAGGAGGAGTGGTTCGAAAGGGATGAAAGTTGGGGAAAAAACAGAGACGGCACGGACGAATAATTGATGTTTATTTCAAACCGATATGCAGGTTACACAATGCGCACGGCATCGACTCAGTAGGATGTAGGACCACCGCGAGCGGCGATGCACGCAGAAACACGTCGAGGTACAGAGTCAATAAGAGTGCGGATGGTGTCCTGAGGGATGGTTCTCCATTCTCTGTCAACCATTTGCCACAGTTGGTCGTCCGTACGAGGCTGGGGCAGAGTTTCCAAACGGCGTCCAATGAGATCCCACACGTGTTCGATTGGTGAGAGATCCGGAGAGTACGCTGGCCACGGAAGCATCTGTACACCTCGTAGAGCCTGTTGGGAGATGCGAGCAGTGTGTGGGCGGGCATTATCCTGCTGAAACAGAGCATTGGGCAGCCCCTGAAGGTACGGGAGTGCCACCGGCCGCAGCACATGCTGCACGTAGCGGTGGGCATTTAACGTGCCTTGAATACGCACTAGAGGTGACGTGGAATCATACGCAATAGCGCCCCAAACCATGATGCCGCGTTGTCTAACGGTAGGGCGCTCCACAGTTACTGCCGGATTTGACCTTTCTCCACGCCAACGCCACACTCGTCTGCGGTGACTATCACTGACAGAACAGAAGCGTGACTCATCGGAGAACACGACGTTCCGCCATTCCCTCATCCAAGTCGCTCTAGCCCGGCACCATCCAGGCGTGCACGTCTATGCTGTGGAGTCAATGGTAGTCTTCTGAGCGGACGCCGGGAGTGCAGGCCTCCTTCAACCAATCGACGGGAAATTGTTCTGGTCGATATTGGAACAGCCAGGGTGTCTTGCACATGCTGAAGAATGTCGGTTGACGTGGCGTGCGGGGCTGCCACCGCTTGGTGGCGGATGGGCCGATCCTCGCGTGCTGACGTCACTCGGGCTGCGCCTGGACCCCTCGCACGTGCCACATGTCCCTGCGCCAACCATCTTCGCCACAGGCGCTGCACCGTGGACACATCCCTATGGGTATCGGCTGCGATTTGACGAAGCGACCAACCTGCCCTTCTCAGCCCGATCACCATACCCCTTGTAAAGTCGTCTGTCTGCTGGAAATGCCTCCGTTGACGGCGGCCTGGCATTCTTAGCTATACACGTGTCCTGTGGCACACGACAACACGTTCTACAATGACTGTCGGCTGAGAAATCACGGTACGAAGTGGGCCATTCGCCAACGCCGTGGGCCATTTATCGTTGGCGCATTTCACATCATGAGCATACCTCAGTGACGTCAGTCTACCCTGCAATTGGCATAAAGTTCTGACCACTCCTTCTTGGTGTTGCATTTGCTCTGTCAGTCAGTGTATTTAATATTTCAGTGAAACTTGGACGAATTGCCGTATCATAAATGTGATATCCCCTTCGATCCGAAAGGATGCTTATAATTTATCATCAGACAATTAAAATTTAAGAGCCTGCATATTCGTGTCCGAAATTAATACTATCCTGCTTGAAGACCAAAGGAATAAATGCGGGAAATAAATACACAAGTAATTATCTTAATCTGCCTCGCCTTTATTCACCTATTTGGGGTCGGCACTAATTTTGGATTAGTCCAGTTTTACGGCCCGATGCGTTTCCTGGCGCCAGCCTGACGTTGAGTTCACAATTGTCTGTGTCTGTGATAGTTTGTAGTGTGATATGTTGCATGTAGATAAAGATGTGTTATAAGATGAACTCAAGGGTCCAGCTCTCGATCCAGAGGTTAATCGGACACGGTTAAAATCCACGCTCCATCCGAACGTGGGTATCTCTGAACCGAATGCCACTACGCTGACCGTTCATCAAGGAGCCACACTCCATACATAATGTACAGTATACAGGGTGTTAGGTGTATACGTGCAGATATTAAGCTAGTCGGCAAAGAAAAAGACATCTCACAATATATGCTATGTACTTTTTATCTTGTCCTATTAGTTTGCCCATAACTGAGCCAAATATTTCAGGACCTAATGTGTTTTGAACGGCCGTAGCAGGATATACCGGTTACGTCATTCTGTCCACGCGTAGTGGAAGTACAGTAGCAGAGTCTAGGGCTTGTTGAACCTGTTTCTTATCGCAGGCCAACACATGTTGTTGTGCACTTCCCCTAAAGGCTTGGCAAGTAGGCGAGGATGACTCACGTGCCAGGCCACTTGCTGTACTCGAAAACCGGTCTAGGGTACTCTGTGTGAAATGTACACAGGATCCTTACAGTGACCTCGAAGATACGCACCAGCACATACGTGCGAATAAAGTATTGTGTAGTTGTGTGTGATTTATAAGACGTCAATGGCATTACTCAGTGATCCAACCTGACAAAATGAAAGGAAATAGTTAATAAGTAAATGGAAAATGAGCGTATTGCGACAGTCTACGATGAATTTCTGACAATAGACAATGCGAGTTGTCTATGCTTATTCATAAACTTTTCAGGTCAATGAAAGGACGGTGGACACTGAAAGAAAAGGCTATAAGTATTCAGTCATATTGTTATTAATGAGACAGATTTCAAAAACCGTAGTTGCAACCATGCGTGAACATTGCTCGAAGGAACAATAGCTACTGTGGATTTCTTTTGCTAGATGCTTTACGTCGCACCGACACAAATAGGTCTTATGGCGACGATGGGACAGGAAAGGGCTAGGAGTGGGAAGGAAGCGGCCGTGGCCTTAATTAAGGTACAGCCCCAGCATTTGCCTGGTGTGAAAATGGGAAAACACGGAAAATCATCTTCAGGGCCGCCGACAGTGGGGTTCGAACCTGCTATCTCC
The DNA here is from genome assembly GCF_040414725.1 of Anabrus simplex. Lineage (NCBI taxonomy): Eukaryota > Metazoa > Arthropoda > Insecta > Orthoptera > Tettigoniidae > Anabrus > Anabrus simplex. Next base: position 108,206,619 of record NC_090265.1, on the reverse strand, counting down.
CGAATACTGGATACTGGCCGCAGTTAAGCAACTGCAGCTATCGAGCTCGGTCTACTATGGAATTGCCGCCGGGCATTTCTAATAGAAGGCTTATTCTTCTTTTTCCTAATCTGTTTACCTTCCAGGGTTGGTTTTCCCTCGGACTCAGCGAGGGATCCCACCTCTACCGCCTGAAGGGCAGTGTCCTGGAGCGTGAGACACTGGGTCGGGGGATACAACTGGGGTGAATGACCAGTACCACGCCCAGGCGGCCTCACCTTCTATGCTGAACAGGGGTCTTGTGTAAGCCTTGCGGGGGAATGGGGAGATTGGAAGGGATAGACAAGGAAGAGGGAAGGAAGCGGCCGTGGCCTTAAGTTAGGTACCATCCCGGCATTTGCCTGGAGAAGTGCGAAACCACGGGAAACCACTTTCAGGATGGCTGAGGTGGGAATCGAACCAACTCTACCCATTTGACCTCCCGAGGCTTAGTGGAACCCGTTCCAGCCCTCGTACCACTTTTCAAATTTCGTGGCGGAGCTGGGAATGGAACACGGGCCTACGGGGGTTGGCAGCTAATCACACTAACCACTATACCACAGAGGTGGACAGAAGGCTAATTACCGGACAGTAAGTGCCGATAGGTAATGTAACGGACCCGTTTAATTAAAACGTCCGTAATAATAATGTTCCTACTACTACTACTACTAATACTACTACTACTACTACTACTACTACTACTACTATCTTTACGTTCCACTAACTAATTTTCACGGTTTTCGAAGACGCTGAAGTGCCAGAATTTTGTAAAGCAGTACTTTTTTAAATGCAAGTAAATCCACAGACACGAGACTGGCGTATTTCAGCACCTTCAAATACCACCGAACTGAGCCGCCTTCGAACCTGCCAAGGTGGGATCAGAAGACCAGCGCTCTATCGTCCGAGCTACGCAGACCGGCAATGGGGCTTAGAGTAAGTTGATCGTGCGGTTAGGGGCGCGCAGCTGTGAGCTTGTATTCTGGTGATAGTGGGTTCGAACTCCACTGTCGGTACCCGGGAAGATGGTTTTCCGTAGTTTCCCATTTTCACATCAGGAAAATGTTGGAACTGTACCTTTATTAGACTTCGAACGCTTCCTTCCCACTTGTATCCCTTTTCTCTCCCACTGTCGCCGTAAGACCTATTTGTGTCGGTGCGACGTAAAACAATTTGTAAGTACATGCTTCGGTAATTTCTGAGACATGTCTGCAATTATATTATTAATAATAATTCGGACCTGTTAAAAGTTCACAATTTTCTTTAGTGTTTTCTGACAGATGACGAGCTACGAAGTTTGAGTGGGGCGATTAACTTTTATTTTCATAATAGTCAGTAATAATAGACTAACACAGTTTGTATAATAATATTGTTAGTTGCTTTTCGACGGATGCAAGCTCATCGCACGGCCAACTCGCCCAATAATAATAATAATAATAATAATAATAATAATAATAATAATAATAATAATAATAATAATAATAATAATAATAATAATAAATCTTCACGTGCCAATGGAGACGCGCGGTGTCGGAATTTTGCCCACTGGTATTCTTTAACGTGCCCGTAAATCTACCGATCAGAAGCGGTCGTATTTGAGCACCTTCAAATACCAGCGGACTGAGCCAGGATCGAGCCTGCTAAGTTCATGAAACCAGTGCTTGAACCGTCTGAGCCACTCAGCCTGGCAACGTTTATTTTGATACGTTGAATAGGCACTGCAAAATCAGCAGTAAGCTAGAAGGTTCTCATTTACATTTAAATATGTTCTCTTCGGTTGGAAGCACGAAAGGAAGGTACGTTTAATTAATTTATGTTTATAACATGTCCCTTACTTTATGAAGTAAAACGTTGGATGTGTTTTGACATTTCAATCCCGATACTACTCACTTTGAAATTCTATCCCATGCATTCTTTCGTTGACGTAATAAACTTTATTTACGTACACGTCAACACGGGTTGTTTCTGCATACGGCGAGTTGGACTCCCAAAAGACCATGATATTGAAATCGCACTGTGGGAGAATATTCCACGTAAGCAGTTCGACAAAAGCACTAGACCTGTCACATGCCGGTTGTCTGCTGTTCTTAGCGACGGAGATGTCGCTGGACGGGTTCCCCACCCCTACATGAAACCGGTCTGTCTGACCTTGACCTGAATAACAGCTGTCAGAGATGCGAACTATTCCTCCGTACTAGTACGCGAGTTACTTCGTAGAAGTAGCATCAGTAGTAGTATTTGAATAATGCCAGTGTATGAATACCACGAATACCATTATATGCTGCTAGTGTATCGTGTGGCAGAACAGAACACGGGTCGCCCTTCATGAATCTATCGGGAAAGGCTTCCAGCAATTTATATTATATTTCTTATTCCCTACGAGTTAAAACAGAGGACACTTTGCGTTTTAAGGGCCGATGACATTAAGGCAGCAATCATCATCATCATCATCATCGTCGTCGTCGTCACGTATAAATATTCAATAAAATAATCGTTTTATATTCCTCATTACTGAAATAGGAACTATAAGTTAACATTTAACTTAAGAAGATTGCCTAGAGTGTTTTGTTAATTTACAAAAGAAAGTTTAACATTTCTTTTAATGCAATCTGTATGTTTTTGTTTTTTAAACTGTTGTACTGTAATGTTTAACATAGGTACATTATGTTGTTCACAGGCGTTTTCGTGTACGTTCGTAAATCCGTACTTTTCTATTCGAGATAGTCTTGTTACCGTCCACCTGGAATTACGGAGCCCGTACTGTATATTAGTTCATTATTTTTCTACAACAGAGTGTTACGAATGCGACTGTAGTTCCCGCGACCACGCCACTCTTATGTCTGTGTCACTAATGTGCACTTTGTTCAGCTGTGTGCTGCTTGACTATGTGGCTCTCGTTACCTTCTTCTTCCTCTTCTTCTACTGCAGCCTTATGTCTTAACAGGTATACTGTATTCTACCGACATCATCTCAACACGCTGTAGCGTAATCTGCTGCGATTTACCGAGCTCGATAGCTGCAGTCGCTTAAGTCCGACTCCATGGCTAAATGGTTAGCGTGCTGGCCTTTGGTCACAGGGGTACCGTGTTCGATTCCCGGGAGGGTCGGAAATTTAACCTTAATTGGTTAAATTTCCTGGCACGGGAACTGGGTGTATGTGCCATCTTCATCATCATTTCATCCTCATCACGACGCGCAGGTCGCCTACGGGAGTCAAATCAAAAGACCTGCATCTGGCGAGCCGAACTTATCCTCGGACACTCCCGGCACTAAAAGCCATACGACATTTCATTTCAGTGTGGCCAGTATCCATTATTCGGGAGATAGTGGGTTCGAACCCCACTCTCGGCAGCCCAAAAGATGTTTTTCCGTGGTTTCCCATTCTCACATCAGGCAAATGCTGGTGCTGTACCTTAATTAAGGCCACGGCCGCTTCCTTCCCTGTCCTAGCCCGTTCCAGTCCCATCGTCGCCATAAGGCCTATCTGTGTAGGTGCGACGTAAAGCCAATAGCTGCTGCGATTTGTTATTAGCACCATCATAGTAAAATGTAATATAGTTGTGGCGGAATCTTCTTAGATAAGTTCGACATCTGTAGATTGTGTATAATTTGATAACTCATCTGTACTCATGAAAGCGACCGTCGGCCTGGCGTTCAGGTTAATAGCTACATGTCTCTAACGTGTAACCTTGTTTATGTTTCTTATATTTATTGATGTGTATGTTTGATGTTTATACACAATACGAGATTACAGCTGACTCATCCCCACGAGCTTGACCTGGTTCTCGTTTTACGCATAGTAATCTCTAGGTAACTACTGCGAACGATGCTAACTCACGTGACATACATTTCATCTTGTTTCCTCTTAAACCACGCATATTTTACTATTTTCTTCCACGTATTTCAGCTTTTAATGACCTAATAATAATAATAATAATAATAATAATAATAATAATAATAATAATAATAATAACGTTAAGTGCTTTACGTCCCACTAACTACTTCTACGGTTTTCTGAGACGCTGAGGTGCCCGAATTTAGTCCCGCACGAGTTAATTTTATGTACCAGAAAATCTGCCGACACGAGGCTGACCTACAGTATTTGAGCACCTTCAAATACCACCGGACTGGGCCAGGTCCGAACCTGTAAAGTTGGAATCAAAAGGCCTGCACCTCAACCGTCTGAGCAACTCAGCCCGGAAGGAGGCACGAAATGTAGGTACGTTTAATTTATTTAGTTGTATAACATGTCCAATATTCCTTTGAAACTAAACGTTCGATGTGTTTCGATAATTCAATTCCGATCCTACTCATTTGGGCATCCCATAACTGCTTTCGTTGGCGTAAGGACCTGCCATCTTTCTTGTACCTTTACGCAATGCACAACGGGGATCTACTGTATTTCACGTCCCGGCGCGCCTATACCAACCAATAATTATATCACACGCTCGTACAGGTCCCTCACCGATTCAGGTTTTCAGGTCATTTCCATACTCACTAGACCACGGGGCTGATGACCACACGTATCCCAATCCCTTAAAGGACATAACAGCAAATGAACCAGTATTAACACTGAGAATTCGGTACATCCAGGGTCCGAAACCGATGACCAGGGTTGTCTGAAGCCCCTAAGACGGAAACTGAATACTGACAACTACGAAACCAGTCTGGCGAGAATGTAACGTAACAAGGCATACGCTACTGTAGTAGCCACCTTCAGCTGTTATCGTAGCTCAGTTGCTCTTAAACATAAAACCAGTTTGACAAGGATGTTACGTAACATCTCGTGGTAGCGTTCAGCTGTTGTACGTAAACATAAACAGAAACCAGTTTGGCACGCATGGCGCGTGACTCGCCTGTTCTCAAAGGGAAGCTATTCATTCACAAGAACAAGGCATACTACCTATTCTAAAAACATCGTATCTCTTTGCTCTCGAAAATAACTTCCGAGAATTACTAAAAGTTTGATATATAGTGGTTCGTCACATCGTTCTCTATTGCTAGAAGAAATATCTGCAGGTATACACCTAACACCCTGTATATGAAAGTATAAAATGTATGTATACCTTCGTGTGCATATACGTACATGCACTGCATGCATAAGTACAACTTGTGACAATAAAGTTCGGTGAATGAAGTCAGAAAGGTCGATCCGGCAACACTGGCGACACGCAACGCTGTACTTGCGTAGCAGCAGGTTTTGACCACCTGCTCCCAACGTTGTTCAGTTGAGCATCGTGTGTGTGCCATATAAGACCTGTTTGACACAGTGGGTGTTTAGTGCGTTGGTTCTGAACTGCGAACAGGAGCATGAACGACCAAAAGATGAATGTACAGTTTTGTTTTAAGCTTGGAAAGCCACCGAAAGAAACACATGCGATGCTAGTACGTGTTTATGAAGATCAAGCACTGTCATTGAAGTGTGTGTACGAGTGTTTTGCCCGTTTTCGAGGAGGCCGGGAAAGTGTTTTTTACAACCCCCGTAGCGGAAGACCGGCGACCGCCGTCAGTGACGAAAACATTGAGAAGGTGAGGACATTAATCACGAATGATCGGCGATTAACTTTCCGCATGATAGCGGGAGAACTGCAGATTAACCGTGAATCAGTGCGACAAATCGTTACCCATCAGTTAGGGAAGAGGAGAACGTGTTCTCGTCTTGTGCCACATCACTTGACTAACAATCAGAAGCAGGCACGTTTAGAGGCTTCACAGGATGTTGTCGAAACGGTGGATGCGACACCAAATTTCTGGAACTGGACGAGATTTCTTGAAAGAGATTTGACGATATTCCTGACATTCAACGAAACGTGACGAGGCTTTTGAACACCATCCCAAAGGAAGCCTTCTTGCAAAGTTTCCAGGACATGTATCGCCGATCTCAGCAGTTCATAGTTTTGGGAGGGGACTATTACGAATGGCAGTAAGGTCACTGTCGTGTATTGTTCTTCTACGAACTTTATTGTCACAGGTTTTATATAAAAGGCTACACTTCCTCCCAGAATCATGTGAGAGGTGTATGACAATCGCGGGACACCAGCAGGCATGGATTTCATTTATATGTACCAGGCATCTTTTTGGTCTGTTTACTCTCCAAACTAATTTCTTCAACAATCTTGTTCTTTATCGACCATGACGACATTGGATCTGCAAAGTTTCCAAAATGTTCCAATATCTCTCTCTCGTGGTCTTCTGTACCTCACATATTGTAGGTAGCTTACTGTACTCGAATTTTAGTGTTGAAAACATCTCCTAGCAGGCAACGTAGGGGTCCCCAAACTACGAAAAACGTGCAATTAAGCAATTTCCTGAATTATGCCGAAAGTTGAAGGGATTTCAAATTTTAAGTCTCGGATACCTAGCTCTATCAAACTAAAAACCATATTCAGAAAATCACTTCCGGCCTAAATGCATTTTCTGAAAAAGAACCTAAACCGCTTATTTCTTTACTTGTTTTCTTATTCATTCAAATCATAGACAAATCTCCACGGCTAAATGGTTAGCGTGCTTGCCTTTGGTCACAGGAGTCCCGGGTTCGATTCCCGGCAGGGTCGGGAATTTTAACTTAACTGGTTAATTTCACTGCCACGGGGGCTGGGTGTATGTGTCGTCTTCATCATCATTTCATCCTCATCACGACGCGCAGGTCGCCTACAGGAGTCAAATCAAAAGACCTGCATCTGGCGAGCCGAACTTGTCCTAGACACTCCCGGCACTAAAGCCATGCGCCATTTCATTCTTTTTCATAGCCAAATTAAATTATTTACATAATTATTTCTGAAATGTGTTATTTGGTACAATACCCTCAACCTTTTTTTTTTTACTTTTTTATCAGTGATCAAACCGAATGTAGTTATAAGGGCTCAAGTGAAACTCTCCATTGACTCACATTAGTTCTCGTAGTGGTGCTTAAGCGAAACAATGCATTGATTCACATTAGCGTTCGTAGTGGTAGATAAAGGAAAAAAGATCTAATTGAACAGATAACGATGATTAATAGAAGGATTATAAATTTTAGGAATTAATGAAGAATATATTCTCCTACATTATTATTATTATTTATTTATTATATTCACCTAAATTTCGTAGCTCATACTCCTAGCATGTTTTTAACATTGAGTTGCTTATCTGAAGGCCTTAAACTGTGGATTTTTCACTGCTGTATTTTATGCCTTTACATTATGTATCGGTCAATCATTTTAAGTGCATTGGCTAATCATAATTAGTTATATATTCCTCTTCCCCTTCCAACTATATCTGAGTTCATTAATCTCCTCTAATTCGTCTGCATTACGTCGTCATAACTCTAAGACGACTCAGTAATGAAGTAGCATTCTCAAATATTTCTGAGTGTATGACAAACAGAATATAAGGAATGAGAGATAAATACCAACATAATCCATAATAAATTCCAGCCTTTCTTCATGGCAGAACTACAGTTATGTTAACATCACGCGCACGTGGCGGGAGGCAGAGAACCATAGACACTTGTGCATTCAGCACCCTCTCACCGCGGAGTACCCTCCACAGGATGGAACACTCGGCCGAAGAGATGAGACGAGGAACACGAGAAGCTGCGCCGTTTATGTAAACAAGTCAATACACCGGACCTGCAGCCTGTCTCGAGAGCAATTAAGATGTCTTTCTATCAGCTGACTAGGGATGAGCAAAGCGATGATCCCTCATTGTAACAAGCTGAGTTAGATAACAACGAGATAAACAGTAAGAGCTAGTCTAGGTTCGTCAAGACTTGACTACGAAATATAGTCTGAAAAAAATCTGTCACGTTGAGCGGTAAATTTTGTTTTCTTTCTGTTCCCAAGATAGCGGGTTCAAATCCTGTGTTGTCGGTGACATTTGAGGTTATTTAATTCGATATAATGGGTCACTGGTCTCTAGAATGTTTATTAAAACCGTTCAAATTGAATTCATTCAGATTATTATCAATCAATAATATCTCAGAAACCAAGTCCTGAGATCACGGGATTGAAGTACACGTGATTCCCATATTTTGTAAGATTCGCAGATGCCATTTTTTAGGTTAAGTTGGATATTTTATTTCTTAATCCGTTTATCTTCCAGGGTTGGCTTTTTCCTTGAACTCAGCGAGGGATCCCACCTCCACCACCTTAAGGGAAGTGTCCTTCAGCTTGAGACTTTGGCTCGGGGATACACCTGGGATGGAGGACCAGTACCTCTCCAGGCGGCCTCACCTGCTATGCTGAACGGGGTTCTTGTAGGGGTATGGGAATAGCAGAAGATGAAAGACATGGAAGAGGGAAGGAAGCGGCCGTGGCCGTAAGTTAGGCACCATCCCGGCACTTGCCCGGGGGAGAAGTGGGAAACCACGGAAAATCACTTAGAGGATGGCTGAGGTGGGAATATAAACCCTTCTATTCAGTTTACCTCTCGAAGCTGAGCGGACGCCCTTCTAGCCCTCGTATGACTTTTCAAATTCCGTGGTGGGGCCGGGAATCGAATCCGGGCCTCCATGGTGGCAGCTAATCATACTAATCACTACATCACAGAGGCGGACTAAGGTGGATATACAGATAGTTAATATTCTGGTGCCATTTCCTCACAGAATCAGGAATCAACCTTTTGCCTACTTTGCGTTTTCCATTTCGGATTTGTCGTATCGTAGATATCAAACCAGTGTCGAGGTTCAGCGCCCAGAATAATCTTTTAATCTTTCCGCCTACTGTATGTTGATGTTTACTCACGACCCGCTCTTCCCTGATGTGATTAGTTACATGGATGTATTTACCATTTCATAAGATGTTAGGTAGTACCTTTTTTGTGTTTTGTGAAGGTGAAAACGTAGCATGATTTCCAGGAACGAATGTGTATCCCCACGGTGGTGATGTGGTTAATAATAAGAATAAGAATAAGAATAAGAATAAGTATAAGAATAAGAATAAGAATAAGAATGAGAATAAGAATAAGAATAATCCGACTCGTTAGATGAATGGTCAACGTTCAGGCCTTCAGTTCAGAGGGTCCCGGGTTCGATTCCCGGAAGGGTCAGGGATTTTAATCGCAACTGATTAATTCTCCTAGATTGTGGACTGTGTATTCGTTTTTGTCCGATCACTTCTCTCTTCATATTCAGACAACACACCACACTGCCAACCACCAATGAAACACGCCATAGTGATTAAATCCTTCCATAGGGTTGGCGTCAGGAAGGGCATCTGACCGTAAAACAGGGCCAAATCCACATGTGCGACGTAGTTCTCACCCGTCACCTCACAGGTGCTGGAGAAAGCTTTAGAAGAAAAAGGAGAAAAATAACAGCGTGTGGCCTCTGGAGAGGCCTGATGCAGTTCTTTCGAGTTGACGTCTTATAGACAACCTGAGAGGCTGTGAGGGTGAGGCCCTGTCTATGATGAATTATAATCCTGAAGACGGGACACAAACCCAGTTCCCGAACCATCGGAATTAACCAATGAATGTTAAAATCGCCGATCTCTTCTTGAAATCGAACCCAGGACCCCTTTAAAAAAAGGCCAGCACGCTAACCACAAAGCCAGACATGGTGAAGCTAAGTGATCTTCAACTTTCTGAGATGTAATCATATTTAAAAAGCCTGCAGTTGATTCATTGACTAAACCTTTAATTTCCATCATTTCACACCGGAATACAGCGCCGGTAACACTTCACGACACGCTAAAGTTTTTCCAATCAGAGATCATTGTTGAAAAGAAAACCTTTTAATTTCACAAACATACTTCTTGCGATGCCATTCTGGTCTTGATTTCTGCAACCCGATACCATTCTTGCGTTAGGCAACATCCTAGGTATTTGAAATGTAACTCCCTTTCAAAGGGGTGTTCCGTATAGGGTAATAACTCAGTAGATTACTTTCCGCTTGCTGATTATCTGACTTTATGAATATACATTTTAGTTTATTTATAACTGTTAGTATTTTCAGTCTGCAGAAACTGACTTTGAGTAAATATTTATAATTTATAATTCATAAATGAACCAAATGAGCCTCCGTGGCTCAGGCGGCAGCGCGCCGGCCTCTCACCGCTGGGTTCCGTGGTTGAAATCCCGATCACTCCATGTAAGTTTTGTGCCGGACAATGCGGAGGTGGGACAGGTTTTTCTCCGGTTACTCAGGTTTTTCCTGTCATATTTTTATTCCAGTCACACTCTCCGATATCATTTCATTTCATCTGTCATTCATCAATCATTGCCTCAGAGGAGTGCGACAGGCCTCGGCAGTCGGCACTATTCCTATCCCTGCTGCTAGATGGAGCTTCATTCATTCCATTCCTGAGCCGCTCGAATGACTGGAAACAGGCTGTGGATTTTCATTTTCATATAAATGAACCACGATAAGTAACATAAATAAATACAGACCCGTATCATGTACCTCATCAAGAGCGAGAATTTCTTGACATCGTCCCACAATATTGAACCTTACATGACAGATCCTTACCAGTCAAAGTCCTAAGCTAAAATATTTCACACAGTAGTTTTCTCAGGCGCACCAATGAAAGACTTGTAATGTTCTTGAACAGTCACCTCATAACGAAGATCAATATCCGTATTTTCAAAAAGATTCTACAACACAACCGCTTTCTACGATTGGAGTTGGAGGTCATTTGTTGACACTCCATTTCTCCCTGTGATTATTCACAATCATGTAAGGCACTTACTGGAACAGTAATAAATCTATTCCTGCAGTTTACATATAAATTCAAATAATTGCATTTTGCAGAGGCACCACAGTAACACATTCTATTGAAAAATACCACACGTCAGTACGAGACTTTAAAATGAATGAATAAATCAGAAGGAACTATTTGAAATGGCTGGACTTTTAGATTCGGATTCATTAATCTGCATTTTGTCTTAGTTACTCAAGTATTCTGTGTCATAGATTTCAAGGAGTACAAGGGTCAGACTCTATGAGGCGAGCCTGGACATCCTTTCGATCGGGTCCTGAGAGCATGTCGAGAGCTCCTACCCCTGTTCTCATGCTGAGAGGACAAGAGACCGTAAGATTGTGCTTGAAGAGTCCAACATCGTACTCTCTGTGAGCTGACAGACCTCGTGCCCGACATTACTAAAATCGTTAAACCAATACCTTCAAAAACACATCACAGTACTAATTGTTGACACTCCATTTCTCCCTATGATTATTCACAATCATGTCGAGCACTTACTGGAACAGTAATAACTTTATTGCTTGAAGTATATATCTAAATTCAAATAATTTCTTTCTCGACGTTTACTGATCTAATTAATCAATATCATGTTAAATGTAAGGGGTTACCCAATTGAGGCGATAAAGGCGTGCTAAGTTCATCCAGTAGGCGTGGGTTCGGTATTCTGTCAGATCCGTTATTTGCGGCGTCCCTAGGAAAAGAAGATTGAGAAGATATTCAAAACATTCCTTCCACCTGTCCAGTGATTCCCTAGGGTCTGTTATGAGTTCACCTGATTTACCCACAACACTATAAATTTCCTTTTTCCCTCCCTTTTTATGATTCCTTATTACTGTCCTGTAAAGTTTTCCTGCCTTTCCAGGGTTTTGAAAAAATCTTACCACGACTTTTTCTTGGATTCAACAACTATTTATTTCGAACTGTTTCTTGCGTCTACGTACAATTCCCTCTCTGCACCAGTCCTTGCTTGGAGCAACTGTTGATACGCTTTCTGTTTTACGTTTACAAGCTGCTCTCACTTCATCAGACGTTCGCTTTTTCGTATCATTACACACAGTTGTTCCTAGGCATTCCCTTGCTGATTTCCCCAGAAGAAGAACCAGAACCAAACCCCACGGGACAACAGCTCCGAAGGGCCATGGCCTATAAAGGGAGCGTTGCTCATCCCGAAAGCCTGTAGTGTACTGGGTGTAATGTGGTCAACATGACCCGTTCTCTCTACTGTTATTTTTGGTTTTGAAGACCGGAGCCGCTATCTCACCGTCGATAGCTTCTCACATAGGCCGAGTTGACCTCAAACCATCCCTTAGATCCAGGTAAAAATCTCTAACCTAGACGGGAATCGAACTCGGGGTCTCCGGGTACGAGGCAGGCACACTGCCCCTACTCCATGGGGTAAGGAAGGATAAAATTGAACTTGAAAAGTGTGCAGTCTAAATAGGACTACAAGTTTCCTATGAAAAAAAAAACAGAACTGATCCTTATTAGTCCGCCTGTGTGGTGTAGTGATTAATGTGATTAGGTGCCACCCCCGGAGATTCGGATTCGATTTCCGGCTCTGCCACGAAATTTGAAAAGTGGTACTGCAACCGTTAGGGCTTTAATCGTCGCACCAAATTAAGTATGAACCAGCTCTGAACACATCGGGCGACAAAATGAAACTGGCCCCAAAAATTGGGCAACAAAAATAAGGCTTACATTAGGTATATCAAGGCAATATTACTTAATTTGGTTTCACAAACAGATGTACAGATGGAACATTTCGATGAGAACCGCCAGAAGTCACTTACCAGGCTTGAAGTCTCATCCTCCTTACTTTCATAAGATCACCGGCTGAATTCGTAGAGCAATGTGGGTAATGGAATGTCCGATAAAGAAATAAAATAGGTACTATCTAAAATAATGAAAGTAGGATTCTATAATATGAGAGGAATATGCTAATATTTGTTAAATGAGAAGAATCTCCGTTCAAGTATATATTCTAAACATATTTATTATACTGATATGAACCACACAAATAATGTTGTATCTCAACATATGAATAAAAGAAACAATTAAACTGATACCATTATATACATTATATGCCTTCTTTTCTTGAAATTGTCTTGGCATAATTAATTCTTGATGTACACCATTCGATCAACATACACTGATACATGATATTAAAAAAAATGGATATTGAATTTATTTGTTAAACTCTCGTCACAAATGGATATTAAATATGGTTCCGGTACCTAGGATCGAACTCGAGCATCCTGGGTAAGAACCAGATATCCTTCATGTGTTAGTCATAACTGGATATAAAATAGTGTCCTTTGTCTACCGGTCATGATTTGGAGAAAAGAAAAGAAATTATAACACAATATAAGCACATCTGATATACACACGAGATTGCATTGCCGAGTATCGAAGATGTGATCCATTTGACAACGACAAATGTATATTTACATTGAACACTTACGATGAACATACACTCTGAACATATATGTGCGTATCCTGGGTTTACCTAACAAATTATATATTAAAGAAAACCAGTGAAAGCTGGAATCAAACCCATCACCGTATCATTTTGGGAAATAATAAAACACACAGAAACATATATATATATATATCAAATATATTTACACAACACATCTTGAAGATATGGCTTAACCAAGCCATAATATCTGGTTAAATCTTCGCTCCAGCATCATTCTAACCAACAGGCTTCGGCTTCCAAGGTAAAATTTTTTGGACTCCAACCAGGGGCTAAATTAATGCTTAGCACGAGAAGGGATATATCCTTCACAAAATCCGGAAATTATCCGTGTTACTTGCAACGTATAATTAGAATGGGATTGAGATTACTTTGGTAAATGAAAAGAGCTTGGCCCGTTAACATCGCTTTGCTAGAGACTGCAAAGTTTGCTCGGCCTACGGTCGACCAGCATATACCTGTTCATCACAATAACAGCTGTGACCAGTCCTGGGTTGTGGATACCATAAATCGTCTGTCACTCTCCCTTTCATTTCTCTTACATATCATCTCGGCTCATTGTCAAGTATGCACTGACTTGAAAGCCATTATTTCTTATTACTCGTTATCTGGCTATATATTCAGCCCAATTTTATATCTCACAACAGCTATAATTATTTATTCTTCCTTATCACTCCAACAACAAAACATGTTACAGCTTCGCCCTCTCATGTCTTGGCATCGTATCTCAATCCGTTCATTTAATTCACAGAGAAAACCCCATTATTTCAGGTTATTTTATTCTCACAATTTCATATATATAATTATAAATTAAATACACCTCGAGTTGGATAAACTCCAATGATTATCTAATATTATCCGGGATTATAAATACCCGAATCTCAAAGTATCATTTATATCCAAACTACTCTGAAGATCTTTACCAGACGAAGAAATATAAATCTAGCTAACTTGCCGTTCTTCCCAAAGATAGTTCATATAAGCTAAGAACTTTGAAGTCTATATAATAATTCATGCAAATGAATTTTGTTAAATATCAATGATTATCTTAAAATCACTTGATGATCCTAACTAATAATAATAAATCTTTCCCAATCATACGCGCATAATGTTCCCTAAATATTTAATATTTAATTATGACATTATAATATTTACAAATATTATTATTACTGGCATGCATCTCTCGTGTTTAGGGTATATTAAAGTATGTACTTAACACTTGGTGAATAAGGTTTGCTGTCATCTAGGGTACATCTTAGATCTTTACACGAACATGATGAATATTATTGTTCCTAGTAGTCCTTGGTTCTTCTTCATACGACGATCCATGACTCGAACTGCTGTTTTCTCAGTTGAATTTCGGGACGATCCTTGTAAAGCTGACTGCAGGCACTGAGGCGTGACTCTTGCAGGCTCCGAGTCTTGGGTTTGACGACCACTCACGAACATACAGAAAAATGGAGAATGAGTTATCAAATACTGTTTTTTGCACTTTCAAAAGGGGCCTACTTGTAACAAGATCCACTCTTAAGTTCAAACAGATTAACATAAGTAGTGATACGTTTGTAAAAATCACTGTTCATTCCCTGACCGTCACACAGACTATCACAACGAATGTCCCTGGAGGATGCGAATATTAATTTTGTCAAGAACAGTTATTTAATTTTTGCTAAATGTCACTCGTTCTTAAATGCTCAAGAGCGGTGATAATTAGCCCCTGCATATATTAATTAACTGTCTCCCCACGCTAAATAACCTGAAGCGTTTGCCCTCCGTTGGTGATTGCACCATCAGTCTTAATTAACTATCTTCGACGATTGTGATGTTGAAATGCCAAATTAAGGCTTCTATTCGGCAATTATGTACATTAACTTGTACCACACGGCTTATTCCGTAAAAATATTAAATCACATTGATGTGTTTCTTCAGTGGCACAACACTTGATACACTGATATCCAAGTAACTGATATCCAAGTCCGCTTCTGATATGTTGGGCTGCCACTACACAGACGACAATTAAGTAACGTGTTACCACTGCAGCTACACGGATGAGAATGAGATACAGTGTCTCGGTCCAGGCTATATTTATAATTTCCGGAAAAATGGTCAGGGGGGAAGTGAAATATGCTCCTGTTGGAAATGACGGTCCGGTAATCGAAGTTTTTTGAACGACGTGATAACAATCGAATTAAAGCTCATGACCTCTACTTTCTACTGAACATCTGTGAAACCAAAGCGATCAGTAGGTTATTCATAATTTCCAAAGCGTCCTTTTGGAAAATCATGCGTCATGTTTCATCATGCAATATCTCCCACTTTTTTCCACATGTTGTCAGATTTCAGTAGTCGCCCTTGATCTGCGTACTACTGTATGATAGGCGTCATTACTGATCCACATTTAAAGTATTGTGTTTATATGCATTGACAGTCAGCATAAAATACATTTGCTCGAATGAGACCTGATTTATAAATTTAGAAAAATTATCTCATATAGAAATATTCTTCTTCTTCCTCTTTTTCGTAAATTATGGTGAAGTGGTACTAATGAATGCGGTGTTGAATTTATAGTGGGCATTTATTTTTCAACGGTTAACACACCTTAATTTGGCCCTGTCTCAAAAAACCTCCATCTCCGTGCGTAGCGTTATCATCTCTTCTCACTCCTTCGGAAAGAGAGCGCGGTTTCAAGGTTAACAATACTGCGCTGTCTTCTTCTCGTCACAGCGTAGGGAAACTGCTCCCTCCGGACTGGCGCGTCGCGGATCATACCCCGGTTAAGCATACAGAATGCTAACTACTGCGTTATATGTCACAGGATGTTGCGGAAAACGGCATATATAATTAGCCAGACCTCCTAACATCTCCATGGCATAACGGTGAACGGTCACAGTACGTGGGCTGGAACGGGGTCCACTCAGCCTCGGGATGTCAACTGAGTAGAGGGAGTTCAATTCTCACCTCAGCCATCCTTGAAGTGGTTTTGCGTGACTTCCCAATTCTCCTCCAGGCATATTTCGGTATGGTACCTAATTTAACGCCACGGATGGTTTCTTCCCTCTTCCTTGTCTATCCCTTTCGACCTTCCCATCTCCCCACAAGGTCCCTGTTCAGCGTAGCAGGTGAGGCCATGCTCAAGGACACTGCCCTTGAGGCTGTAGACCCTAGGTGAATCTGAGGGACAAACCAACCCTGGACGGTAAACAACAAAGAAAGATCACTGGTATCAACTATGCACCTGCAGAAATTCAAATATCCACAAACAGAAGAATTAAAAGAGTCAAGCAATTCAAACACTTAGGTGAAGTAATAACAGTAACATCGGTAGAAAAGGAGAGCGTGAAGACACGAATTCACGAAATTCACGGAATGAGCCAGGATCGAACCTGTCAAGTTGGAGTCAGAAGGCCAACGACTCAACCGTGCTCAAAAGAAGACATTTCACGTTTCGTAACGTTATCTAGTTAACAAAATAATAAATAAATGAGTTTCAATAATTACAAAGAAACACGACTTTCCTTTTATTAAGAGTCAGGTAATAGAAAACTTAAATTCAACGATTAATAACAGACCTTGTAAAAATGACTAAATAAAATAAATAAATAAATAAATAAATAAATAAATAAATAAATAAATAAATAAATAAATAAATAAATAAATAAATAAATAAATAAATAAATAAATAAAATGTCCTCCATTGTGTTGTAGTGGTGGGTGTGATTAGCTGCCACCCTTGGATGCCCGGGTTCGATTCGCGGCTCTGCCATGGAATTTGAAAAGTGGTTCGAGGGCTGGAATGGGATCCACTCAGCCTCCGGAGGTCAACTGAGCGGAGGGGGGTTCGATCCCCTCCTCAGCCATCCTCGAAGTGGTTTTCCGTGTGTTTCGGAAATTCTGTGGCTTACAGAGGTGTAAGAAGGTGTCGAGGTGAATGGGAGGACAAGGAAATGACCAGAGCATAAGTTAAAGCACTAAATTGTGAAATTTTATTTCTTTCCTTCCCTTTTTCTGTCTTTAAAATTTGATAAATAGAAGATCTGAATAAACAGTTTGAATATAATAATGAGCTCGTCAGCTCCAACAACAATGACTTAAAGTCCAAGAGAGTGTTAAGAATTTTAAATGATTAGAAACTGTAGTCACCCCATACCAAGTCGAATGGGAATCAGCAGAGGGAAATCACTCTTTGTTCCCTTACATTATATGTTTCCCAGCAGGGATTTAAACAGAGTCCTCAGACTTGCCGAAAATCTACATTTAAACCATGAAATTAGAACTGTATGTGAATATAAGGAGTTTGAAACCTTTCCCCTCGCGCTAATTGCCGGCGCTATCACATGTTAAGAAAATTCTGCCAATACTTGAGTTGCTGGGCCTTCCGAAAGCCGACCTGCGGCCCAGGCCTCCTTAGTACACGCCGCACACAATCAACCGGAGCGATGAAGATGACGGCACAGCCCTAAAGTGCCCAGCTTTTATGGCATTTCGAGGGGAAGTTTCCAGAACTCTCTACAGATGGACTGGATGCTTGTAAATAACCCCAATTTTAATTGGCCAGAGAAAATATCCCCAAAATTTTTGATTGGTTGCTAGATACATGAGTTAGAGGAGGCAGAAGTGTTGACAACCTTGACACAAGGAGAAAACAATCTTCAAAATCTAAGGTTAGGTAACAGTGAAAATCAACCTTCTCTTAAGAATTGATTGTTCTTAATCCCGCTAGAAGGGGCACTTAGGCCGTTGGTAAAGGCATCTAATAGTTGTAACCCTAATATTTTGCATAACATTAGTTGAAGTTCAGTTACATAGATAGCCTTATAGAAGGCGCGCATTTTAAATGTCGGAGAAGGTACCCCCGGTGTACACTGTGGTTTCCCACTTTTCCTCCACGCAAATGCAGGATAGTACATAACTTAAGGCCAGGGCCAATTCCTTCCCTCTTTCTTGTCTATCCCTTCCAATATTCCCATCCCCTCACAAGGCCCCTGTTCAACATAGCAGGTGAGGTCGCCTGTGCTAAGTACTGGTCCTCCTCCCCAGCTGTATCCCCGACGCAAAAGTCTCACATTCCAGGACACTGCCCTTGAGGTAGTAGAGGCGGAAGCCCTCGCTGAGTCCGAGGGAGAAGCCAACCCTGGAGGGTAAACGGATTAAGAAAAGAAGAGAAAAATACAAAACTAAATTTCCTCTTGAATGCATTGTGATTTTTTTCATTTTGTTCCGACTGCTTTGATTCCACAATTCTTTATATTGATTTGAATGCAGCCATCACAATGTGTCGCCCACCTTTAACTGTGTTGTGCGGGTTGTAGCCTTACGGACAGCTGTCTGCCACAATAGAGTAACCTGGTCTCGGTCGTGGCCAATAGCACCTATGACTAGCTTTGCTATCTATGGGCTACGTTAAAAACAAAAATATTGAACACTTATGATTTGCAAAAGGGTGAACTGGTGCACTTCAACACAGCACACTAAACTGGAATAGAAGTACTTTCACATATTTCAAATGGGAGCCGAACTCGCCATTCTCACTACTGATGAAGCAGTTAATTCACCTACCTGGGATTTTCCCAATAAGATACGTTAGATTACTGGAGTTTACTCTAGTCAAGTAACTATGACGATGACGAAGTTCTTCTTCACGCATAAAACATGCCGGCAGGACTGGAGGATGAGCGTCGTAATAACACTGAAACCACGCTTCTACATTTTCTCCGAAATGACCACTGGAAGGTCATCTATTTTGATAGGAGCACCATACAGTCCCATGCTATCCCGATATACCCCATTTCCTCGAAAGTGAGTACGGTTACACATTCCAACAACCTTTCACTCTTTATATCCACTAACAGGCTACGAAAAGAAGAGATAACACTCACTCAGTTTTTCCTGTCTTAGTTCTATGCAACCAGCAGGCTACTGAACATCATTTTCAATACATACTATATCACAATAAAAATTGCACCTATTAATTATGACTTTGTCCGACTCTTTGGCTGAATGGTCAGCGTTGAGGCCTTCGGTTCAGAGAGTCCGGGTTAGATTCCCAGCCGTGTCGGGGATGTTAATCTCGTCTGATTAATTGAAGAGTCCGGCGCAAGAAACAGACAGCTCCAAAATATAAACATTTTGAGGAGATACAAAAACTTCGTAAAATAATTATATATTGAAAAAGTAAGGGTTACCTACTTGCACTAGCTAGAATAAGTAGTAATATGTATATTGAAGTGGAAATGATACAGGTTGTGTTACTGGACTACTCTCAGTTTACCCACATAACCGCTGGAGCTGTTTACTGTGGAGAATACAATAACCAGTACTATTTACCTGAGTTACCAATGTAAGATACTTTATTATACATCAGACTTACTGTGAGAGTAAATATCGGTACAATGCAACCAGATTTATATACACCAAGGTAATGAAGTTCACAGGAAGTTTTGAAGAAGGTTTTGAAGTGAGTTGTGCAGTCCGAAAACAGTGTTCATGTTACATCATGAACAATGAACTTGCGACTCGCATTCTGTACCAGGACACGATAATCTTGTGGCAAATATAGATATTATCCCTCGCTTTCGTTTTCCTTCCCGATTACACCAAAGGTCCGATAGCAGGGCAGGAAGCTGTGTCCGGGCTCTGGATACCGGTGTATTTTTTCTCAAATCTCCCATGTCCATAGGCAAGTGTATACAGAAAATGAAACATCACGAGGATCTTATTTTGTGCCGAGAACAGGTACAAGACTGTGATGTCATCACTTATCTCGCTTTGTAATCACCTAATTTTGACCATTTCTACCAATAGTTTCATCATTGATATAACAGAATGATTTGCCTGTCTTTCCAGAGTGTATACAAAATCTCCAGGAGCTGTCTAGGTTCATGCGCCGGCAGAATCAGTTAAAACAACCCCGACAGCTCCTTTTATATTCCTACTACACACCAAATCAGTGGAGCAGTACAGTTCTTGCACCGGGAGATAGAGTATTCTTTTATGATAGCTTACAACATAAAACGAATTTACCAAAAAGTGGAGGTGTTGGTCCTTGCGCGGGCTCTCCATTTCTTCTTGCTCCGGGACTGGGTATTTCTGTTTGTCCCAATAGATTGTTTTGTTATTTGCTTTACGTCGCACCGACACATATAGGTCTTATGGCGACAATGTCCCAATACTTTCCATTTAATATTCAGACAACGCACCACACTACCAACTACCAGAGAAACACGCAATAGTGATCATATCCCTCCATATAGCATTAGCACCAGGAAGGCATCCGGCCGTAAAACAAGGCTAAATCCACATGTGCAACACGGTTAGCACTCACGACCCCACAGATGTGGTAAAAGTGGCAGTAGAAGAAGAAGAAGAAGAAGAAGAAGAAGAAGAAGAAGAAGAAGAATGTTATTTGTTTTACGTCCCACTAACGACTCTTTTACGGTTTTCGGAGACGCCGAGGTGCCGGAATTTAGTCCCGCAGGAGTTCTTTTACGTGCCAGTAAATCTACCGACATGAGGCTGACGTATTTGAGCACCTTCAAATACCACCGGACTGAGCCAGGATCGAACCTGCCAAGTTGGGGTCAGAAGGCCAGCGCCTTAACCGTCTGAGCCACTCAGCCCGGCAGAAGAAGAAGAAGAAGAATTATGACTTCATGGGTTCATAGGCTACAAGGTTAGATACAAACAGGCGTTTCAGAGCTAAATGGCATAACTTAACGAATGGATTCTTCATGTGGGTCCGGAAATCTATCATTCCAGCGTTAACCGACTTTTGCTAGGCCACCGCACTTTCCGAACTTAAACCTCTGGGACTTTTACCTTTTGATGAAACAACTCTCGGCGCCTGTATTATAGTCGCCTGTCATACAGTACGCACTACAGCAGGCTTTTTGATAGTGTTCGGCACCCAACGTGAAGACGGGCAGAGGCCCATATTCAGGCAGGAGGAGATCACTTTGGACGTTTCTTCTCATACGTGAACACTGTGTTCCAGCGGGTGTTACAGAGGTATTCAGTGTTACATAACAGTGCAACAGTGTTGTGACTGTCGGATTGTTCGTCAGTTAATAAAGATTGAATAACTCTGAAATTATTCATTTCCGCACCCATGTTTTATATCCATTTGTCTTCTCTCGGAATCAGGAATCCATTCCCTACTGAAATAATATTACAATTTTGTCAGTATACTTCTAAAATTTTGTCTAGTTACTGTCTCGGACTAGGTATGCAAAAATAGAAAGTGGGTTCAGTTCAATTGTTGTCTGTTAGTCTGTCTGTCTGTTTGTGTGAACATCACGGGGAATAGAGTAATCTTGACACAATTTCTTGAAATTCGGCATTCAAGTTCAACTGCACTATTCTCAATAGGCTATTGTTTGTATAGCACACAGTATATTAACATTAGGGGACCAAAGCAGGAATAGTCAAATTTCTCCGTTGGTATTAGCTGTGTCCGCCTCTGCGGTGTAGTAGTTAGCGTGATTAGTTGCCACCCCTAGAGGTCCGTGTTCGATTCCCGGCTCTGGCACGAAATTTGAAAAGTGGTACGATGGATGGAACAGGTTCCACTCAGCCTCGGAAGGTCAGCTGAGTAGAGAAGGGTTTGATTCCATCCGCAACCATCTTCGAAATGGCGTTCCGTGGTTTCCCATTTCTCCTCCAAGCAAATGAAATGAAATGCCGTATGACTTATAGTGCCAGGAGTGTCCGAGGACAAGTTCGGCTCGCCAGGTGCAGGTATTTTTATTTGTCTCCCGTAGGCGACCTGCGCGTCATGATGTAGATGGAATGATGATGAAGACGACACATACACCCAGCTCCCGTGCCAGAGAAATTAAACAATGATGGTTAAAATAACGAACCCTGCGGGCAATTGAACTCGGATTTCCTTTGACCAAAGGCCAGCACGCTAACCATTTAGCCATGGAGCCGGACTCCAGGCAAATGCCGGGATGGTGCCTAACTTAAAGCTATGGCCAGTTCCTTCCCTCTTCCTTGTCTATCCCTTCCAATCTTAGCATTCACGCAAGAGACCCCTATTCAGCATAAGAGGTGAGGCCGCCTGGGCGAGGTACTTGGTCCTCCATGCCAGGTGTATCACTTGCCCGAAAGTATCAGACTCCAGAACACTGACGTTGAGGCGGTAGAGGTGGTATCTCTCGCTGAGACTGAGGAAAAAACCAACCCTAGAGGATAAACCGATTAAGAAAGAAAGAAAGAAAGAAAGAAAGAAAGAAAGAAAGAAAGAAAGAAAGAAAGAATGTATGAATGAATAAAAGAAAGAAAGAGAAAGAAGTACTGTATTAGCTGTATCGAAAACCTGTGCATGATAAATGCCAATATCAATGAATTTAAATTATTAGTGCTAACATCACTAACGCCGAACATCACTGACATGGAAATTTTGTTCAAGGTGGTGAGTTCCGATTATGAAAGGAACATGTTGCACAAGGACTAAATGAAAAGGCCGAAAGAAACACAGTAGAGGAAGAGTGGAGAGTCATGAAAAATGAAGTCAGTAGGGCTGCTGACGAAATGTTAGGAAGGAAGAAAAGATCAACTAAGAATCAGTGGATAACTCAGGAGATACTAGACCTGATTGATGAACGACGAAAATACAAGAATGCTAGAAATGAAGAGGGCAGAAAAGAATACAGGCGATTGAAGAATGAAGTGGATAGAAAGTGCAAGGTAGCTAAGGAAGAATGGCTGAAGGAGAAGTGCAAGGATGTCGAAGGCTGTATGGTCCTGGGAAAGGTAGATGCTGCATACAGGAAAATCAAGGAAACCTTTGGAGAAAGGAAATCTAGGTGCATGAATATTAAGAGCTCAGATGGAAAGCCACTTCTAGGGAAAGAAGACAAAGCAGAAAGATGGCAGGAGCATATCCAACAGTTGTATCAAGGTAACGATGTAGATAATTTGGTTCTGGAACATGAAGAGGCTGTTGATGCTGATGAAATGGGAGACCCAATTTTGAGGTCAGAATTTGACAGAGCTGTGAGTGACCTAAATAGGAACAAGGCACCTGGAATTGATAATATTCCCTCTGAATTACTGGATGCCT
Source organism: Anabrus simplex (assembly GCF_040414725.1). Taxonomy (NCBI): domain Eukaryota; kingdom Metazoa; phylum Arthropoda; class Insecta; order Orthoptera; family Tettigoniidae; genus Anabrus; species Anabrus simplex. Next base: position 108,183,386 of record NC_090265.1, on the reverse strand, counting down.
TAGGAGAAACCAGCATGGTAAGGTTATTTCATTTAGTGTGCAAGATGTATGAGACAGGAGAAGTCCCATCCGATTTTCGGCAGAATGTTGTTATACCTATTCCCAAGAAAGCCGGTGCTGACAGGTGTGAAAACTACCGCACTATTAGTTTAGTATCTCATGCCTGCAAAATTTTAGCACGTATTATTTACAGAAGAATGGAAAAACAAGTTGAAGCTGAGTTGGGGGAAGATCAATTTGGCTTCAGAAGAAATGTAGGAACACGTGAAGCAATCCTGACTTTACGTCTGATCTTAGAGGATCGAATCAAGAAGGACAAGCCCACGTACATGGCATTCGTAGATCTAGAAAAGGCATTCGATAATGTTGATTGGACCAGGCTGTTTATGATTCTGAAGATGATAGGGATCAGATACCGAGAACGAAGAATTATCTACAACCTGTATAAAAATCAGCCTGCAGTGATAAGAATCGAGGGCTTTGAAAAAGAAGCAGCAATCCAGAAAGGAGTGAGGCAAGGCTGCAGTTTGTCCCCTCTCCTTTTCAATGTTTACATAGAACAGGCAGTAAAGGAAATCAAAGAGAAATTTGGAAAGGGAATCACAGTCCAAGGAGAGGAAATCAAAACCTTGAGATTTGCCGATGATATTGTTATTTTATCTGAGACTGCAGAAGATCTCGAGAAGTTGCTGAATGGTATGGATGAAGTCTTAGGTAAGGAGTACAAGATGAAAATAAATAAGTCCAAAACAAAAGTAATGGAGTGCAGTCGAACGAAGGCAGGTGATGTAGGAAATATTAGATTAGGAAACGAAGTCTTAAAGGAAGTAGATGAATATTGTTACTTGGGTAGTAAAATAACCAACGATGGCAGAAGTAAGGAGGACATAAAATGCAGACTAGCACAAGCAAGGAAGAGCTTTCTTAAGAAAAGAAATTTGCTCACTTCAGACATTGATATCGGAATTAGAAAGATGTTTTTGAAGACTTTTGTGTGGAGCGTGGCATTGTATGGAAGTGAAACATGGACGATAACTAGCTCAGAAAGAAAGAGAATAGAAGCTTTTGAAATGTGGTGTTATAGAAGAATGCTGAAGGTGAGATGGATAGATCGAATCACGAATGAAGAGATACTGAATCGAATTGGTGAGAGGAAAGCGATTTGGCTAAATTTGACGAGAAGAAGAGATAGAATGATAGGACACATCTTAAGACACCCAGGACTTGTTCGGTTGGTTTTTGAAGGAAGTGTAGGTGGCAAGAACGGTAGGGGTAGACCAAGGTATGAATATGACAAACAGATTAGAGCAGATGTAGGATGCAATAGTTACGTAGAAATGAAAAGGTTAGCACAGGATAGGGTGGCATGGAGAGCTGCATCAAACCAGTCTATGGACTGATGACTCAAACAACAAGGTCTTGCCATCGAATGGCCGAAGAGAGGAAGAGGGCGTGCTAGGACAACATGGAAACGAACTATGAGGCTGCCTTAAGGAAAAGTGAAGTGCCATTAGATCTGGTACAAGAACGTCGGTCATACTCTCTCCGAGTCGGACGAGCCGACCCTGGGTGAGCTCGGAAGTGCCTGTTTTATGAGTACATACAAGGTCAGCAAAGAAGAAGAAGAAGAAGAAATAATAGCCACTAGGCCTGTAATGACTTTTAAGACATAAAGAATTACGACCAATAACTTGTGCTCACGTGAATAAATTAAGGAAGTCTAACGTTTCAGTTATTTGAGTTGAATAGTATGGCCTACCTAGTACGAAATCAGTTTCGTTTTTAGCAATTCACTTCACAGGTTTTGGACAGTGTAGTTAAGAGTATTGTGTATTTATAGCATTGTAAGTCTAGCAGACATCCTGTGTCACCATAGTGCCTGTACTGATATTTGTAATTTGTTAGATCTTGGCCTGATGTTGAAGATGAGAACAGCCAGAAACACTCCAGGGATGACAGAGAGTGTCCGAAGTTATCTTCATAGCCCAGAGCATCTGTCGTGAATGTCATAGCAAGATTGAAGTCCATCATACCAGGGCTGAAACTGAAGCCAGGTCAGCTAAGTAGAAAGTTACATCTAGCAGTGAGAACATTTCTGTACGCTGCCGGCGCCGATTACACTTGATGTATGCAACCCGCGACACAATTCAGAGCGAGGAATGAGCAATTCGTCGGTTACTCATGTGTAACATTCAATAATTGCCTCACCATTGCCGAAGTGTGGTCTGGAGATTAGCAATAGGGAATAATGCAGAGTATTCTGTCAAAGTACAAAGCTGAAACATTTTACATAGTAGCTCTACTCAACGTTTGAGGGCCAAGTATTCCTGACTCTGTCCCATAACAGTCCAGGGCTGACCCCAAAACTACTCTCTGTCGTGGCTGTGATGTAAGAATACAGGTGCTGGGTTGCTGACCTTGCATTCCTAGGCAACAATAAAACCATTTGAGTGATTTAAACATTTCCTTATAGAGTAAAATGTGTTGGTTTTGGCGTTATGTGGGACAGAATTTTTGGTTTTAAGATGGAACTTTCATTGTTCGAAAAAGAGTTACAGAAATAATCTGAAGAATTTCAAACTTTAAAAACCAAGTCCGATTGTAATACTGATACTAACTGTGAAACCCTTGAACAACTTGACAATGGTTGGGGACAGGGTATTTGCGCTGGCCCCAATAAACCTAAAATTTAACTTAAGCACCACGCACAACATTTACCTACATCATAATAGAATGCAGATTCCCATTCGTTAAGACGCCACCCACCCTCATAAGAAGCTCTGTCTTGCAAGAGGTGTAGCCATTTGTGACTGTCACCTCAATTCTATGACGCCCTTTCTAATAGATATGGAGCAGGCACCAGTCAAATTTCCGAGAGAAATGGTAAGGCCTAAATGTAACACAATTTTTAGTGATAGTTATTACAATATTCGAGGCGGCTTCCTTGCATTTTACACGAAATTGGAACATAAAGAGTTTCCCGCGTATCAGCATGCAAATAGTTACGATTCATAACTCTGCGTATTTTTGCGAACACATATTCTCAGTCATGAAAAAACTAAGACCATATTTGTCGAATGTTGCGTTTGAAGCAGGGTGGTGCATTTACGCATTCGTTCTGCTTAAATAATTTTCCCTGATATCACTAAGTTGGTGAAATCAAAGGAATGTAAACTGTCGTGCTAACTGCAGAAGAAAAGGACAGTTTTACGATGTTATATTTAAAAACATGATTTTTGTAATTCTTGAATTCTTTCCAAGTCTCAAAAAATCTGCCATTAATGCACACCTCACTCCCTCCGTCTAGTCCACCACTCACTCACTCTCCCTCTCCTTCGGGGCTCTCTCTCAGCCCAGGGATGTCACGGACCAAGATCAGGGGTCGTCCAATTGGAATAGCTGGCTCATGACGTGGCTTGGAAACATAACCACGAACAACTATACACATTATCACCTCATCTGTGGCTGAGTGGCCAATTTCTTGGCATTCGGGCCTCAGCACCCCGAGTTTGGCTTCCGATAGGGTCGTAGGATTTCAATAGTAAACAGTTAATTCCACTTTCTCGGGGACAGGGTATTTTTTCGCTAGCCCCAATATTCCTAAAATTTAACTTAGGGTAATTCCGGTAGAGTTGCCGCACTTTTTATGTCTTTTGTTATATCTCGGTATATTTACTTTAAAAATTGTTGCAAATTCATCGAGCATAATTTGAAAACATGTACATTTGATCAGAGATGAACAAAATATTGGCAATTGAACGTAAATGGGAGAAAGGAGGGAACAAAGGAATTGTTGCATCTGCGGCGTCTCTCCTTGGATCCCGGTATAGATGCCGACTTTGCTCGGGAGAGATGCCGCAAGTAAAATAATTAATGACAAAATCAAATTTAAGCCAATTTCTTCAACTTTAATATAACCGAACACTAGAACGTACTACAAGACAATTATATCCACGTAATATAATCATTCAATGGTAAAAGAATCTATCTGATAATTTACAACATTAAATTAATCATATTTTAATTTCGATTTACTATAAATGTGCATGTGCAATGGATTCTTCACTGTGTTATATAAAACCCCACGGCACTTAACACCCTTGAAAGGGCTCTGGCCTGCACACCGACCGCTGCTCAGCCCGAAGGCCTGCAGATTACGAGGAGCCGTGTGGTCAGCACGACGCATCCTCCCGGCCGTTATTCTGGGCTTCCGAGACCGGGGCCGCCATGCCACCGTCAGATAGATTCTTAATTCCAATCAAGTAGGCTGAGTGGACCTCGAACCAGCCCTCAGGTGGAGAGAAAAATCCCTGACCTGGCCGGGAATCGAACCCGCGGCCTCCGGGCGAGAGGCAGGCACGCTATCCCTACACCACGGGGTCCTCGTGTTATATAAAGGAAACATCAAAATCATAGTGAATATAATTCTGTCCTGACACAGTAATCTGGAAACATGTCTAAGGCAGGATTCTTGAATCAAAAACTGATGTTTATCCTCTTACAAGTTTTTGCAGATTGTTTCTTAAAACTTTGTTCTCTAGCAATTTTGCTGCAACAGTCGTTATATGTAGAGCAAGATTCATGCACTCACTGTTTGTAACTCAAACAATGGATACAGTCATCCTTTTTTGAATATCATTTTGGCTTCGGTGATTATTGAAGTAGCTATACCTGCTGGACCCAGATAGCCTTTTTCCAGATTTCGTGACTGCATTCTAAGTTTCAGTGTTCGTTCCGGAATTCTGTAGTATCATTCTGTCTTCCTGATCAGTATTTCCTTGGTTCAGTCTTTTAACAGCCTCTCTTAAATTTTCCTGTGTCCATTGAGGTCTTTTAACAGTGCCCTTACGTTTATACTGAGTAGGCATGTCGCAAATTTTTATTGCTGAAAATAATATAATTTTATATAATAAAATAATGTTACCAATGAAATTAATAAAAATAGATTATGTATATTAAGAATCGTGAGACGATAAAATATTCGAATAAAATACCGGTACACTCTGAATAGTATTGAATGTTTCCAGATCGCTTGTAGAATGATAGCAATGAGGCATCTCAGCCGGATTGTTGTGCGGCAACTCTCCCAACTATCAGGGAGAGACGCCGCACCCTCCTGTTTTCATACCTCAGGGCTATCATGGCCCAAAATTAGCTTACTCTCAACTACAGTTATGCTTCTGACGTCGACTGTACTAAAAACGTCTGATTTAAGCATTTGAAGCCAACTTAATATACAATAAATTAACACACGCAAAAACTTTGTCAGGAGGAAACATGTACTCGCCTCATGATATCGGCTATAATTGGCGTAATATACGAGCAAATTTCGTCACACTCGCAGACAGTAGTCCTTCCTTAGAAACTGAAAAACCACACATATTGCCATCTAGCTGTAACGATGGGAACCTTTAGCTACAGTGTATGCGGCATCTCTACCGGGGCGGCATCTGTCCCGGATTTACCTTAAACAACACACACAGCATTGTCCTCCATCATAATAGAACGCAGGTTCCCATTCGTGAAGACGCCACCCACCCGTACAGGAGGTTCTATCTTGCAAGAGATATATCCATCTGGAACGGTCCCACGAAATTATTATCAACACTTTTAATGCAATTATAAATAATTAAGAAAGTCTATTACCATTCCATTGATTTAGGTTTAAGAATGAAAATGAAAATGCACAGCCTGTTTACAGTCATTTGACCGGCTCAGAAATGGAATGAATGAAGTCCCTATCGAGCGGCGAGGATAGGAATTGTGCCGGCTGCCAAAGCCTGTCGCACTCCTCTGGGACAATGATTAATGAATAACAGATGAAATGAAATTATATTGGAGAGTGTTGCTGGAATGAGATATTACAGGGAAAACCGAAGTACCCGGAGAGAAACCTGTCCCGCCTCCGCTTTGTCCAGCACAAATCTCACATGGAGTGACCGGGATTTGAACCACGGAACCCAGTGGTGAGAGGCCGGTGTGCTGCTACCTGAGCCACGAAGGCTCCCAGGTTGAAGAATAATAAGTTGAAAATACCGTCGTCGTGCCTGTGAAAACAGCTAGGGCCTATGTGAAAAATTTCATCATAGACGTTTTGCCCGGTAAAGGTTCTATCATCTAAGGTTGAATATTGTGTGAGTAATTTCAAAGAATTCTCGCTTTTATGCTACAGCATAGGCCTATGTGCTGCGGGTCAGTATTTCTTTTACGATATTATCTCTTAGAGGTTTTCGCAGGCGGAACGATGATAACTTATGATTGTTTGAGCTTCATTTTATAGGCAAGAGGCATTGAGCTCAACAATTCCCAGTAGCTCTAATAACAAGGTAATTGTCCGGATTGGTGTTGCTGGTGGTGGTGACTACGGTTTTAAAAGGAAGTACAACTGGGCAACCATCCTTTACTGTCTGGGTTAGAACAAACAGATTTCAAGGAAACTAAGGTGAATACTTTTACCGTAAAATCAACAGTAGCGCTATAATTTGTTGCTGAAGAAGCAGCTGAGTGGCTCAGAGCAGTTAGCTGATGATACAGAATGACCTTGCGTATGCAGTGTACCAATAGACCTATATCGACAATTCTGTTTTAATTTTGCATAAAACAGTTGATACCGAAAACTTTTAACAACACAAACAGAATTTCACGCTCTGCAAACTTATCTTGTCCGCCTCTGTGGTGTAGTGGTTAGTATGATTAGCGGCCACCCTTGGAGGTCTGGGTTTGATTCCCTGCTCTGCCACGAAATTTGAAAAGTGGTACGAGGGCTGGAACGGGGTCCGCTCAGTCACGGGAGGCCAACTGAGTAGAGGGGGGTTCGATCCCTATCTCAGCCAACCTGGAAGTGGTTTCCCATGGTTTCCTATTTCTCCTCCAAGCAAATGCCGGGATGGTACCTAACTTAAGGCCACGGCCGCATCCTTTCCTCTTCCTTGTCGATCCCTTCCAATCTTCCCATCCCCCCCCACAAGGTCCCTGTTCAGCATAGCAGGTGAGGCTGCCTGGACGAGGTACTGGTCCTCCTGGCCAGTTGTATCCCCAACTCAAAGTCTCACGCTCCAGGACACTGTCCTTGGGGCTGTAAAGGTGGGATCCCTAACTGAATCCGAGGAAAACCAACCCTGGAGGGTAAACAGATTAAGAAAGAAAAACGAATGAACAAACCCATCTTACTAACACGCAGTAGCCTATACGAACGTAAGCAAATGTTAGGGCTTGAATGCGTCTGTGTCGTTTATAATGGAATTTAAAGTATCTTGGTCATCGATACATAACGTAAACGTGCAAACTATTAATAGACTATAATAATTTATCAACACAAATCCTGTGTGGTTGCCATGCCTGTCGTGATCGTTAAGACGTCAAATCTACAAGGTCTGATGCCGTGGTTAGCCAGTTCGCGTCCAGTTAGAGGAAAAAAAAGTATCACCAACACAATAATGACCAGCAGGGAAGGAAATGTGGTATACAATTTACCGAGTAATTGGTTGGGCGGTTTCGGCCATGTGGCTATCACCTTGCATTCGGGAGATAGTGGGTTCAAACCCCACTGTCGACAGCGCTGAAGATGTTTTCTATGGTTTCCCATTTTCACACCAGACATACACTTGACCTGTACCTATCAGTGTCGGTGAGACGTAAAGCAAATTGTAAAAAATGTTCAATTTCTAATCGCTGTATTAACTTAGGCCTACTTGTCAAAAACTTTCATCCTCATTTTGACGCGCAGGTCGCCTAAGCCGTCAAATCGAAAGACCTGCACCTGGCGAGCCAAACATGTCCTCGGACACTCCCGGCACTAAAAGCCATAGCCTACGCCATTTCATTTCATTATTATTATTATTATTATTATTATTATTATTATTATTATTATTATTATCACTGTTATTATTATTAATATTAAACATAACAGTAATAATTTTAACTCCGCTATCAGTTAGTCCGGTCCAACGAAACAGTGGTTCGGAAAATTGCAACAATTTGCCTGGTTTTATAAGCCCAGATCCAACTATCGTGAGACGCAGGTCTAATGTGTTAGATCTTGCATAGGCTAGAACAGTCTTACTACTGTCAGTTATACTTTTGAGTGGACATATCAGACTGATATACATACAAACAGCTTTTTCTGTCTCGTTGAGAAAAGTAATCGAAAATCATTTTATCTCCCAGGTACGCCTCTTCATTGATACCTCCGTTACAAACGACCTTCAGAAATAGGCCTACGCTGAAAGTACTTGGAGAAAGAATATAAAGAACAGATTCAGAAACACTGGAATATTCAGGAAGAGATTACTAGCTACGACATTTCAATGTAGCAACGCAAGATAGAGCCTAGTAATAGACCTCTAATAATAATGACAATAATAACAGCAATAATAAGAATAATTGTATAGTTTTTACGTTTAAGTAACCACTTTCTTGGTTATGTAAGACGCCAAGAAGCTAGAGTTTTGACCTGCTGAATTTCTTTCAGCAGTTACTGTATATCTACCTACACGAAGCTGGCGTATTTGAGCAACGTCAAATACTCCGCAAAATGACAGAGCTGGGGATGAACCCGCCAAGATTGCTCCCAAAGCCAGACTTCTACCGTCTGAAACGCTCAGCCTGGCTGGCGTGAAAGAGAAGTGACAAATTTTCTTTCCTGCAGCACTTGTTCTCGATAAAAGTAACCTATGTATCTGTTATTTGTTCGTGGTAAACAGTGATTGTGCTGAAGGACGGAGTTCGAGCCTTGCCGGCACGTGCTATGTAATAGAGCGGGTCACCTGTTACAATACATGTGTTCCTTTGCGTGGTCAGTGTGTTGTTTGTTTGCGAGAGGGGTTGAGCTGCGCGGCTCGATCGAGGCGGGGTCAACGAGCAGCGATGGAGTTGGAGGGTTCTCTGCAAGCTCGCCATTGGTTGTCATGGCGCTTGACTCCGCCCTTCCCTGTCTACTCGTGATTTATTACCCAGAATGCCTGGCGAAGAGAGTAGCAAGCAGGGGAGCCCTCCACTTGAAGAGGGCGCACTGCCGTGAGAGGAAGGAGTGTTGTAAGTTAGTAGTGTTCGGTGTGTGTACGAGCGGCGTGTTGAGGTTGTAGTAGCGCATGTCTGGGGTTGCCACCCTGGCGCTTTCGTCCACAGCAGCTGGCAGCTTCTCGCTGTTGGCCAACCTGAGCCAGCACGAGCAAGAGGCGGCAGCGGCGGCGGCACTGGCAAGATCGGCAGCGGCCGACCTGCAAGGGCTGCTGCCAGAGCTCAATGGTGCGGATCTGGCGATGTCCCTGAGCCCCAAACATAACAGCAGTCATCAGCCTCACACGACACCTTTCTCCGTCACCGACATCCTCAGCCCTATAGAAGAATCGTATCGCAAATTGGAATTGCCGCCCTCGCCATATCGTAGTAGTACTGGCGGCAGCAGTGCAGGTAGTAGTAGCACAGTAGCAAGCAACACGGCTGTGGCCGCCCCTGCACATAGTCCTGGGACAGCAGCGGCTACTGCAGCAGTCATGGCTAACCCTTACATGCAGTTGTCTCATCATCAGTTCCCGGCTCAGTACTGCAATGGCTCCGACATCTCAACGCACTATGGCGACATGCGCAACACGGCCGCGGGGTGGTACGGCGCTACTGCCAACGACCCGCGCTTCGCAAGTAAGTCGCATCCTTAATACAACAACTTTTTACCGAGTGAAATCTGTATATATAAATATTTCTATCCTAGACCTACAAGAATGAATCTGAAGAATCATTTCATTGACAGCAATAAACATACTTCTTAATATATTTTCTAGAACTAAACAGTTTTATAAATTCCAAAAGAAACTATGATAGTCGTTACATTTTAAAAAATGAAACATGCATTTTACGAAGAACATTTGTAGTGGCGTCATCCCTGCCGTTTTCCCCTATCTCATCGATAAAAACATGGGATTTTATTACGTCCTTGTTAAAGAGAAACACGCCCTATTATTTTTCGCATCCTGCGATACAATACTGAAACCATGGGGTTGCACTTCGTAAGTGAGATATATTCCTAACTATTAATTTTCAAGTGAGTGAAATCCAGATTCGCCTCTTCCTTATTTCAGAAGGAGAGTGAATAAGGACACGTTCAATAGGCCTACTGTTATTTTTATTGTAATACTTTTGTTTCGTATGTACAGACGAAAAGTTCGGAAGTTATAGTCTGCTAAATATCATATAGTTAGCTGAATGAGAACGGTCAATACTTGGGAAAAGAGCTAGACAATTCTAATTAAATTATATCATAAGACGGCCTAATTACTAAAACTTGTAAGAAGGGAAATATTTAAAATGTGGTTAAATCACGGTACTAATATAAATTGTGCACTCGAGTAAGTTTACACCTTTGTTGGTTAGAATATGCAACCTTAATCCACGTCTTAAATTGCACTGATTTATACTATGTGATATTTCTATGGCCAGCTTTTCAAGCTTAACTGTCTTGTCTCACTCGTACCTCATTGTAATATTGCCAGTAGATCTATACAGAGATAAGCATATTCAGTATCATTACAGTCTCGATCAGGAATCGAACTGTAGCGTTTCAGTGTGTGAAGCCTACAGCTGAATTACTAAGTAGACTTCATAGAGCGGGCGTTCATTTTGTTGCAACTTATTTTCAGTATTGTTACAGTTCATTTTACGTTCTCTCTGGTGGTGAAAGAGGCCGATATGAGTAATTTGAAGGCTTTTCCACGGTATAAGTGGCCAAATATCTTTCAACCTATGCGGTGGGGACGGGACTAAAGTCTCAGTTGATAAATTTTAAAATGTTAGTAGATAGGCCCTAAAGTGGAGACGAAATAAGGCTGCTGATTTCTAGAATATAGACATTGAAGCTTGTAATCATTTCCTCTAGTGTATGCCCTTCTCAGAGCGATATTGGTTACTTAAGAGTCACCATGCACCTACAGCCTACACTCTAAGAAGTCTAAGAAAACCACTTCATTTTCTTGGAGCCTGCGTAAAGCTTATTTCTGTTAACACAATGCATTTGAGAGGCTAGGTTAGTGATAAATAACAGTTAGACCTACATTTTCAGAAAGAAGTGCAACTGCGGTCTTTACACCCACAAATAGGCCTACGATACTAAAGATGCAATTTGTCACTATTTCCAAACAATAGTATTTTGTTAGTATAATTTATTTATACAATTGTTATGAGCCTTCGAAATCTGTCTTCGTTTATTGTGGAGAGAATTAGGATAATAGGCCTAATTTAAGGATTAAGATTTTACCAGACTTCATTCATATTTCATGTTCTGTAATATTTTTCTTTTTCGAAAAGAATTGCTTATTATCCTATCGTGAACAATTTAGTAAATGGAGGAAATGGAACGAAATTTAGGCAATTGCTGAGAAATAGGCCTACCGTACCGCCACTAGTAAAATTCTCACGCAGTGTAAAATAAGCCTACCACTTAGGTTGTAAGAAGATACTTATTTCAAATAGGCTATTGGATAACCCTTTTACAACGGGCGCCTTAGTAACTCTAGCTGACGGAAACTTAAACTTCAGTAATGACATCGTCGGTTTCTTATATGCATTTTAGAAACAGTGCCGTAAGTTTTTGTTACTGCTCTGTTCTAAATATTATGTTATTCCAAAATAAGTTTTGGGGGAATTTCTTGCAGTTTGTATTCAAATATAGCCTAACTATCGTACAGGCTGATAATTAGTAGACCTGTTCGAGGTTTTATTGTTATACGAACAATATACACAAACTTTGACACCAAAATTGTAGATCTAACATAACCTAGGAGAAAAAATACTCCGATAACCCGTTTCGTAACGGCTACCTCTATTGTTGACCGGATAACGTCAACAAAACTTAAATTTCGACAGAACCAAACCGATATCAGATTAATAGGCCTATATCGTCGTTGCCGGGACAAAACCTCCTATGTGAGATATTTTAGCTTAGAAATTTGGCCGGTAAGGTTCTGTTATCTAAGGTGCAATATTGTGTGAATTTGTCAAGGCATTCTCGCTCTTCATAATGGATGTGCTGCGGGTTAGTATGTCTCCAAAAAAGTTATCACATAGGAGGTTTTGTCCCGGCAACGACGATATCTGAATCAAATTTGTGGAATCACTCTTTCACTTAAATAATACCTTCAAGTTTCGTTTCGTCGTTGTCAGAAGTGCAAGAGTTTTTAATAGGTGATAAACCTGAGAATAAAGTACGGATGGCAAGGCAATTAATAAAGTGTTTGATTTGAAGGCTTAGTTTTTCACTTAGAGAAACTGAAACATGTATTTGAATTTATCGTCTATCCAGCATTTATTCCACGAACTCGTGGGCTATGTTCGTAAAAAATACATTTATCATAGTGTTCTCTTCATAGGTTACATGAAAAAACTCAAGAATATAATCCAGAACAATACATCTTACGACAAATTTGAGATTAAGTAATAATTGTAAATACAAACTATTCCTGTAACACAGTCTTACAATAAAATACAGTATTTTTTTATTCTAAGAATACAAGAGTCGTGTTTAGTAGTCGTTTATTTCTAAGGAAATGAAGTAGGCCTAAGTCTTCGAGAAACGGAATTTTTCTCGACAGTTTGTCTTATTCACATGATATAAATCCAAAACCATATAGACTATTTTTGTTATTTTTGTCATAAAAAGTCAATCCAAATAATAATAATAGACTAATAATAATAATAATAATAATAATAATAATAATAATAATAATAATAATAATAATAATAATAATAATAATTTCATAATTTTAAAATTTATTAAAACTTGCAACGAAGGGAAATCATTTAACTATCCGTTTAAGACCCATTTCAAAGGGATTTTTGCAACGTACGAACCATTTAAGTAGCCTATAGGAATGCCTATATGTGTCTTGCAGCAATCTTTGTCAAATTTTCGGCATAAACTTTCTGTTGAAAATAAATGTGTATTCATACCTACGAGGAAATTACGACCTGAAGATCAATAGAGATCATACTGTAATTGCACGCGGTACGCATACATTAGAGTGTGATTATGTTGCATTAGTCTACACAAAAGAGACTTAACGGAAAACAACATAGGCCCTATCGACGTTGCGGCTACGAAAACCACTATGTGAAATATTTCAGCTAAGAACTTTGCCCAGTACGGTTCTCCCATCTAAGGTTCAATATTGTGTGAATAATTTAAAATAATTCTTGCGTGCTGCGGGTCAGTATTTCTCCCACAATATTATCACATAGCGGTTTTCGCAGGCGCAACGACGATATTTCGAGATTAAGATTTTTCCCAGACGTCAATCCTATTTTAAGTTCTCTGATATTTCTCGAAAATAGTTGCTTATTATCGTATCGTGAAATATTTACTTTATAATATAATAAAATAACTCTTCAAGTTTGAGTAAATAGAGGACGCGGAACGAAATTTGTGCTGTTATTGAGGAATAGGTCTACCGTACTGCCGCCAGTAAAATTCTTACGCAGTGTTACTTACGCCAATAACTTATTTTAAAAGCAGAATGTGCTATGAAGCCTAAATCATCGCATGCGAGTATGACACATTAATTTTAAATTGTAATTAATAATAAATTAGTAATAACAATCTTCAGTTACTATCGATCTCAATCGCCGGCGGTGTTCTTTAACGTGCCTTCAAATTCATTTCAACCGCCCCCTCGAAATTCAGAAGATATGTTAAGTGGTTTTCTGTGCTTAAGTTCACTGGTTCGGTCCCTCCCCAGTCTCTTGTTACCTGAAGGTGTTCAAATACTCCAGCTTTACGTCGGCAGATAAAGCCGCACGCAAAAGAACTAGGTGTCTCCGAAGGCTATAAAAATAGTTAATGTGACATGAGACTAATAATATTAGTATTATTAACGAAGTTCAATTATAAATATGGGCATTTCTGGAAATCAACAATTCAATCTTGAACGCTGAGAGCGAACGACTAACCAACTGAGCCAAGCAGCCTCTTCATAAAATTTACAGATCGCAGATAGGAATGAATTTCTGTGTGAATGTTTTTATGTAGCTTAACTTATTATCACCAATAGATCACTGAAAATACTGCATGTAGCCAGTATTGAATGTGGCCGAAGTGACTGATGGAATGCCAGTATTTACAACGAAATAAGGAAATGCCATCTCTTGTTAATTCATCGGACGCTGACAGATTTTTTAAAAAATATGTTAGTAGTAGGCCTAATAATGTACTGTTTTGTATTCTCCGACATTCACGTCTTTTAGTGAATTAGAGGCAAGGTTCGGGTTAACAACTGCAGTTTAGCTTTCGATTAGGAAGCAATATGGATGCACCACGTATCTTGTTCGATCGTGGTAATGTATGAGGATGCTCAAATATGCCGTCCTAATATCGGAAGGTTTATGGCATATTAAAAGAACTCCTGAGGGACAAACTTCTGGCACCTCAACATGTACGAAAACGCAAAAGTATTCAGTGAAGTGTAAATCCGGTAACGTTATGAAATGATATGTCGTATGGCTTTTAGTGGCGGGATATCCCAGGACGGGTTCGGCTCGCCAGGTGCAGGTCTTTCTATTTGACTCCTGTAGGCGACCTGCGCGTCATGATGGGGGTGAAATGATGATGAAGACAACACATACACCCAGCCCCCGTGCCATTGGAATTAACTAATTGAGGTTAAAATCCCCGACCCAGCCGGAAATCGAACCCGGGACCCTCTGAACCGAAGGCCAGTACGCTGACCGTTCAGCCAACGAGTCGGACAGTAACGCTATTATCACGTGTCATATTACGATTCTACTCCGGGGTATTCTTTACTTATTCGCGTACTAGTTTGAAGTATACGACTGGTTGTGAAAAACTGGAATAATGATTAAATGATAGTTTTCTTTGTTTTTTACAAATTGCTTTAATGTCGCGCCAGCGCAGAAAGGTCTTATGGCGACGATGGGATAGAAAGAGGTTAGGAGTGAGAAGGAAGTGGCCGTGACCTTTTAAAATATAGCCCCAGCATTTGCCTGGTGTCAAAATGGTAAACCACGGAAATCCATCTTCAGTAAATGATTGTTTGCCATATCTTTTGCTTCAGTACAGTTCACAGGTAACGTTCCAAATTATCTAACATTACGTGTAGACCTAGAAGTCTGCAGTAAAATGTATCCAATTGTGTTTATGGAAATCAGAACAGTAATAGGCCTACTTCTTATAAATTTTAATGTTTGATCTTAATTTAAGGTTGTTTATCGCTCCTCAACTGTACGCTAACCATACCAGAGAACGGGTTCCTGAATAATATCCTTCAAAACAGACTAACTTTGCCTTAGAAAATCAACTCAGTATTTTAAAAATGTATTAAGAATTAAATGGTTTAAGAATGTATGAATTATTCGAAAATCGTTTATATTTACCGTGTTGAAGGCCCTACAGTGCAACGTCGTTGTGCCCACAAAATCCGCTATGTGAAAATGTATCTATTCCTTGGAATGAATATTTAGATTTTATTTTTACATACTGTAAGAGGATTCTTGTCCTGCTCTGCGGGTCAGTAGCCTATATTCCCGCCAACTAGGCCACATAGCAGTTTTCTAGGCGCAATGACGATATTGAATGCACAGTAATTTCGGGACAATTAATGCTAAGTAACAAGCCGATTATTTACACTCATGATAAATTACTGTATATTGGAGGATCCACTTCTACGACGCGATTAAGCACACAACCGACTGGAATGTGTTTCGATCCTAGGTAGCAAATGAGCGTCGAAATTCTATGCCTACAGCCATTCAAAAACAGTATGTAAAAATGACGAGAACAACGATTCACTCAGAGAGAAATGTGTATAATCTAACTGAATGTAATACATTTGAAAACACTCTTTTACACATTTGAATGTTGTTCTTGTAGGCTACGAAGAAATGTTATTAAACTGAACTTTTCCAATATATTTTAAAAATTTACTCCGATACATTTCAGTGTAGCCCACATTTTCTCCCTTTCTTTCATCCATTATAAGCCTATTATTTATTTATTTATTTATTTATTTATTTATTTATTTATTTATTTATTTATTTATTTATTTATTTATTTATTTATTTATATTTGAGACCATACGATGGAGATGGAAAACAAAGATAATGGATGTACGACTACTTTGATAAACATTCAGAAGTCAGAAAATAGCCTACATTTCCGATCATAATGGCATGCTGGTTTTGTTTAGACTATGTAACGGCACTTTTCATTTTAAGGCGAAGTACACTGGAGACTTAGGGTGATGCGTTTTTTTGTATCACGGCGTCATTTCTTCTGCGGTCCATAAATAGGTTGTATCATAATTTTTAAATGCATTTATCTCCTTACGTACATCTTTTATCTTCTAACTTATTTTTTTCCTAATGGTTTACCGCACAGTAGGAATGTATGTTTGCATGAAGTATTTACCCACTCCTAAAACCAAAACATAACCCCATGGCGCAACAGTCCCGAAGGACTTTGGCCTACCAAATGACTGCTGCTCAGCCCAAAGGCCTATAGATTGTGAGGTGTCGTGTGGTCAGCACGACGAATCTTCTCGGCCGTTATTCTTGGCTTCCTTGACGGGGGCCGCAATTTCACTGTCAGATGGCTCCTCAATTGTAATCACGTAGGCTGAGTGGACCTTGAACCAGCCCTCAGATCCAGGTAAAAATCCCTGACCTGGCCGGGAATTGAACCCGGGGCCTCCGGGTAAGAGGCAGGCACGTTACCCCTACACCGCGGAGCCGGCCATTTACGCAATCCTACAGTATAATATATTTAAGGTTGAATTTTCTTTCCACATGAGCAAATAAAAATGAACACAACGAAAATTGTTCTGATGGACTGCATATCAAAATGCCGCTGGAAGAGCATTGTCAGATACGTGGTACTGTTTCTTCCGAGCAACAAGGGTGTGACTTTTCTTCTCTTAACTTCTATTTGCATTGGTTGTATGATGGACCATGACAGACTTCGTTTGAATTTTGTGTATATGTGATAAGCTACTTCCCCGTGAAATCGACTACTGCCCGTCGCCCCAATGACATCACCGGTGGGCTCACTGAAATAAATTTAACAGTAGGCCTATTTTTTCAGTAGGCCTATATTTTTCTGCGCGTTCGTTTCTTTGCACTCAGTTCGTACGGAGCATTCCGTTAGGGTTTGTAGGCTATGCCAATAAAAAACTCACATCTTATTATATTAACATGTTACAGATTGTCTTGGTGTTACTGATTTTTATATGTAACTTGAATCTTGTCTATCCTTCAACGGTGAACGTGCGAATGTGGAAATCATTTGATAAAACACCTCCGTTTTCTGTAGGGTCTCTGGTAGTGTGTGCAACTGAGAAAAACCTACTTGGATTAGAACGGAAATCAATGGAACTTGAACGCTATCGCTGTATTTTCAGAGTGTGAGAATGTAAGAAACGGAAAAAATCCATAATAATAATAATAATAATAATAATAATAATAATAATAATAATAATAATAATAATAATAATAAATTGACAATGTTAGCGTAAATTTACGAAGTTGTAATTTGAGGGCTAAATGAAGGATTAGATTTTCTCAGACAAGTAAAACTGCTTTTATATTTAGGATAACAGAGCATGTAAAGAAGTTTGGAGTATTATGTACAGTAAGTTATCTGTTGATATCGTGGAGGGATTCGATCCACGGACTTCCAAAGGATGGTTCCCAGAACTGCCATGGTTCAGACTAATCGCTATGTCAAGGTCGTGGATGGAAATGAGGGTGAGACGGAAATCTATAGCCTAAGTACTAAAATTTTAGTAATTGTCGTACAAAATAGGCTGCGTAGTCAAACTTTCGCACTATCAACCAAACACTATAGAATTTGCGCTAAGTAGGTCAATATCAATCTATGTAACTGGGTATTTATATAAGGACTCACTACTTCTTTTTTTTTTATTTTGCTAATGGTTTTAACTTCGCGCTAACACATCGTAGGTTTTCGGCGACGCATGGATGGTAAGGGCTAGGATAGGGAAGGTAGTGGCCGTGGTTTTAATTAAGGTATAGTGTTTGTAGGTTTCGTACGGAGCCTTCAGCTAGAGTTTATATGCTAATAAAAACCTCACATCTTGTTATATTAACATGTCACAGATTGCCTTGGTGTTATTGATTTGTATATCAAACTTGAATCATTTCCATCCTTCAACGGCGTGGAAATCATTTGCCTGGTGTGAAAGTGAGAAACAACAGAAAACCAATTCAGGGCTGCAAGATTGGTATTCGAACATACCATCTCCCGAATGCAAGCTCACAGCTACGCAACCATAATCGCATGCCCAACCCGCTCAGTCTACAGTTAATTCAAACACAAAATTAATTTAATATAAAACACAGAAAGTAAATTTTGGTGATTGATTTCACCGGAATTTTATCTTAAAAGTCGTGCAAGTATAGGCCTCTGCTGTACTGCAGTGTTCAGCGTGCTTCTTAATTGGAAATGAAGAGTAAATTTTGATACCAGATATGTAATAATGTGTTCTTATAAATGTTTAAGCCACTGCAAAGATCCAGAATTGAGAGTTAATAAAAAAATACGATTGTTTCCCATTTATTTCAGGAAATTGCATAATGTCTAGATATGTTTTACAACGTAGGCTTATTGTTATTCTGTTAAAACATTAAAAAAGTAAAAAAAGAAAATAATAATCAGGATTTATTACATAAATTGAAGTTGAAGTATCATCTGTAACCTAGTATTACATTTTCACGTATCTTGAATGTTAAAGTATAATTTGGGTGTCGAAATAATAATCACGTGATCTATTAGAAGTGTATATAGGCCTATCAAGCCCGCTTGACCCTCAGTTGACACGCATAGTTACGCTTTTGACACTGACAAGATTCTTTGCGGCTGGCAGAACATTAACATTGAAATTCACCCTATCGGTTTCCGCGTGCCAAACAATAATTATACAAGCAATTCTTATTTGCTTTTTGATCAATTTGAATACATCAATCAACACTTTTAGACTAACACATTCAATACAGTAAGCACTGGAATGTTATACTCAACAAACTACATTCGTTTTTAACAATGTGATAAGATTTTAATATTTTCCCTCAAGAGAGAATATAAGATAGGTATTATAAAGTGACATGAAAGGGAATTGCTGTAGGCATATATTTTAATGTGTGTTTATATTTTCGATTATGGTGAGGTCTTATGTACTGTAATTTCAAACATGCCTTTGGGGATTTTGGCTGTTTTTTTCTATTGTCTCTGAAGAAGAGAAATGATTTTTTTGGAACATGTACGATGATGAGATGAATTAATTAGTTATCACCATCTACTAATTGGGTAAATCAATTGTATTGACAAGCGGGCCCTTATTAGCTTTGTTTTCTCACAGGTTGTTAAATCATTAGTAAGTTAGTCAATAAGACTGTCTATCAGAAACCGAAAATGGTCAAGTTCATTAATGCTAATGTATTCATTTTGATACAGTGAACAGAATATTCCGATCTTATGAGAGGATTGCCGTCTCCAGTTTCTAGGTCCGATATGAAGTCCTTAAAGAGCACCTTGAAATCACAAATTGTACTTTATATTGCTATAAATGAAACCATGCACATATTGAACATTTTGGTTAACATTCCTGATCGTTACTCGTCTCAGGTAAATACTCAAAGGGTTTAATGTTGGTGACTGCCGGCTTTCCTAGTAACTTACGTTAATAACTTACCGATAACAAATTCTAACATCTAGGCCTGCTGCACGTAGAACTTTCATTTACAGAAGTTGGGCCTAGAATGCCTATAGTTTCGTACTAAGAAATTCGGGAGGTGATTGTTGTTCGGAATAAATATTGACGTTAGTCCAGACTTGTAGCCGCTAATTAAGAATTCAATTGAAAAATATTTTTTTCTTTTCCTTTTTGAGAATGATTCCGTTTCCATGATTTAGTTTGTCATGGTAGCTCACCACCATGTTGGCTCTAATTTAATTCCCAATGTTACCTTGAATTTAAGACTGGTCTGAAAATTTGGATACACTCAGAGTTCGTTTTCAAGATTGAATAGAGAAGAGGATTAAAGAGGATTAGACCATAATACGATTCTTGAAGTGGTTTTCAAGGTGTCACACTTCAACTCTAATAAAATTTGCCGCTGTTCGGGCCAATGGTCATATCTCACAATGCTCTTCCTATCAATTATATCCTTTACGACTGGTCACGTCGTTTTCCTTTACACATCAGCATACGAAAATGAATATAACGAAAGTTGTTCTGATGGACTGCACATCCATGTGGCTGGGAGGCGTGGCCAGTCTTAAGGATAATAATGGATATGCAGAGCGTTGTGAGATATGACGTTTTTCCCGAACGGTGACGAATTATATTCCAAGTTCTAACATGAATTAATCGTAATCGATTACGACACTATAAACTTCAAGCTTGCTTTCGTTTAGGTCTATCGTAAATGATTTCAATGTTATCGTAACTGGTAATGGAAAGGTAGCGTAACATAGATTCAATGTATAAGCTATACCTGTATATCTAAAACTTGTCCTGACTGACTGACTGACTGACTGATTCATCATCGCCGATTAAAAACTACTGGACATACAGAAATGAAAGCTTGGGGATACATTTATGTATTATAGTGTAGGTACTCGCTAAGGAAGGATGTTTAGATATTCCGTTGCTAGCGGTGAAAAGGGGGATGAAATTTTTAAATAAGTATATCGTCGTTGCCGGGACAAAACCTCCTATGTGATAACATTTTTGGAGATATACTAACTCGCAGCACATCCATTATGAAGAGCGAGAATGCCTTGACAATATTCACACAACATTGCACCTTACATAACAGAACTTTACCGGCCAAATTTCTAAGCTAAAATATTTCACATAAGAGGTTTTGTACCGGCAACGACGATATATATGTCTCAAAAACTTTACAGTACAAAGACTGGTATTCTGAATCTCCTTTAAAAATAAAGGGACGCGAATTTTTTGTGTCCTTAAAATCCACTTAAGGGGGTAGAATTAAGTGAAAACGGGTTGAATGCTTTTTATGAGGATACTTACAATCTCAAAATCTGAAGATGTTACAGACGTAAAAATTGGTTCATGGAATCTCCTTTAAAAATAAAGAAACACGTATGTTTTTGTTTTCGGAAAGTCCATTTAAGGGGTGGTGGAGGGTTGGAAAGAAGTGAATAAGGAGTTGAATTCTTTATATGAGGATACTTATATCTTAAAAACTGAAGATGTTACAGACGTTAACAATGGTATTTGGAATATCTTTAAAAAATGAAGAAACGCGTATTTCTTTGTTTTCGGATAAAATCACTTACGGAGGGGGAGAGGGGGTAAAAAGAATGGAAAGAGAGTTGAGTTCTTTTTATGCGGATACTTATACCTAAAGAACTGAAGATGTTACAGACTTGAAAATTTGTGTCCTTTAAAAATAAACACGTATTTTTGTTTTCGGAAAGGTCATTTATTGCGGGAGGGTGATGAAGAGAATTGAAAGAGTTGAGGATATCTCAGAAGGTGAAGATGTTACAGAGATGAAAATTGGCAATTGGAGTCTCTTTTGAAAATAAAAATGTGTTTCTGTTCTTGGAAAATCCACTTAAGGGGGTGAAAAGAATTGAAAAGAATGTTTAAATGAGTATATCTGAGAGTATTTCTCATAAACTTAACATGTTACACACGCTAAAATTGGTACACAAGAACCTTGTTTATCCGGATTAAGTGGGACCGGAACTCATCCGGATGATTGAAAATCCGGATAATCCGGAAAAACTAAAAAAGTACAGTACATGTTATACATTAACATAACGTCGTTGCCGGGACAAAACCTCCCATGTAATAATATTTCGGAGATATACTGACCCGCAGCACATACGTTATGAAGAGCGAGAATGCCTTGACAATATTCACACAATATTGCACCTTATATGACAGAACCTTACCGGCCAAAGTTCCAAGCTAACATATTTCACATAGGAGGTTTTTTCCCGGCAGCGACGATAAGTTGTACAGTAATGCCTTTCTTTCAATTATACAAAAATATAAGAACACTTTTCTTACCTTTACAACCCTGTTTTATGCACTAAAAGAATGTGTGAGCATTTTCTGTTTTACATTTCGATGGCTTTCTTTTAAAACCTCGTATGTCCAAATGTTCTTCCTACCTATTATATCCCTTAATACTGGCCACGCCTCCCGGTCATATATTTGTATGCAGTCCATCAGAATAATTTTCGCTGCGTTCATTTTCCTTTGCTAATGTCTAAAGGAAAATGGACCTTAACGTACCGTATTGTAGGGATGTTGATTGCATGGCAAATTTACACAGTCCTACAGTATAATTTATTTAAGGTTCATTTTCCTTTACAAATTGGCAGAGGAAAATGATCATAACGAAAATTACTCTTTTGGACTTCACATAAATATGGGACTGGGAGGCGTAACCAGTCTTAAGGAATAAAATGGATAGGAAGAGTATTCGGACTTACGAGGTTTATAAAGAAAGCCATCGATTTGTATAGCATTTACGCGCAGCACGATCACGAAGACGTTTTACTATTAGCAGTTCTACCAGTGTGGTTACAGTCTAGGATTATAAACAGGCCATCAGTTTGTCCAGCTCCATGGTTGCATCTCCATGAGTCATAGTTTCATTTGATGAAGCGCCGGTTTCATTTTCTAATTCACCATCACTCTCGTCATTACCTGCCGAGGAACAAGAGGCAATAACTTATTCTCTGTCATTATGCCGTAGCCTGAATCACAGTCATTTTTCAACCAGTCATTTAAGTCGTTCACATCTACGTCCGAGCATCCGGGAATGTGTGCAAATGAGTCAAGGAACTCAGAAGAGTCCACAGTTTCCCATTCTTAATTCCAGGCGAATGCCGGGACGGTACCTTTGATAGATCGCGGTAGACTTACTTACAATTCCTGTCCTTAATATCCTTGGTGGAGAAGACATTCAAGAAGACTCGACCCCGTAAAACAAATACCGTACAAGTAAAAATAAATTTTTATTATTTTCGATCCGGATAAACCGAAGATCTGGATTGATGAGGGCCGGATAAACGAGGTTCTTGTGTATTTCTTATCTCCTTTAAAATAAAGAAATATCTATATGTTGTTTTCGGTAAATCGACTTAAGGGAGAGGTGAAAATAAGTGTTGAAGGAGTTGAATTCTGTTTAAGAGGATACTTATCGATGGCTTTCTTTAAAAACCTCGTAAGTCCGAATACACTTCCTTTCCATTATATTCCTTAAGACTGGTCACGCCTCCCAGTCCCATATTTATATGCAGTCCAAAAGAATAATTTTCGTTATGGTCATTTTCCTCTGACAATTTGTAAAGGAAAATGAACCTTAAATGCATTATACTGTAGGAGTGTGTAAATTTGCCATGCAATCAACATCCCTACAATACGGTACGTTAAGGTCCATTTTCCTTTAGACATTAGCAAAGGAAAATGAGCACAGCGAAAATTATTCTGATGGACTGCATACAAATATATGACCGGGTGGCGTGGCCAGTCTTAAGGGATATAATAGGTAGGAAGAAAATTTGGACATACGAGGTTTTAAAAGAAAGCCATCGTTATATTTCAAAACTGAAGATGTTACAGACTTGAAAACTGGTATTTGGAATCTCCTTTAAATATAAAGGAACACGTTTTTCTTTTGTTTTAGAAAAATCCACTTAAGGGGTGAAGGAATTTCAAAAGCGGGTGAATGTTTAAAATGAGTGTATCTACAGTATAGCTGGAAAACTTAACACGTTCTAGATGTGAAAATAGGTATTATGAATCTCCTTTAAAAATGTAGGAACACGTATTTTTGTTGTTTTCGACTTGAGAGAGGACTGTTTCTCACATGTGCAGTTCTATGTCGCATGTTCCGGAGAAAGCTTAGGTGGTAGCCTGGTCATCATGGCCCCAAAAGGCAATACCACAACTGTGGTTTGCAAAGAGGTTCTGGGGTAAAAGAAACTAAAATTTCGGTGAGTTTTTATACTTAGGGATTTTCAGATAGTGTCTTAGTGCAGTGCAAAGGAACGATTACCTCTTTCAAATTACGAAGTTTACGCGAGCGGGTAACAGCTAGTACCGTATACTCTATCTGATGGGGAACAAGGACAGGAATGTGCCTGTACAAAAATCATGAGATGAGCTTAAAACGTAATGAAAATATTCAATGTGTCTGTAGGTTACATTCCTCGGCACCTATACATTAGCAGATGATTGATTACACTTAAATGTTTATTTTGATTCCATGTATACGCCTTGGACGTAATAGTATTATTTAGTCATTTATTAAAAGAATATATTTATGTAATACAATTGCCCTTGAGAACTGATAGTGCCTATTCAAATAAGTTACATTGTATTACGTGATAACTTGTTTAAATATCTGCATTTCTTTGAAAGTGGTTTATTTTATTGAACATGTGGGATCAAATAAAATAACGGTTTATTATGAAAGAAATCAGTTCAATTAACATGGGAAGTTCTGTTTTTGTCAGCTAACAGAGAAACATTTACATCAATACTTAATCTTCCCTCTGTAGAATTCTCAGTAGTAAATTGTATTTAAACATCATCATAAGTTATCTCTAATATTTCAGTCGTGTTTGTGTATTTAGTTTGAATATATTTTTTATAATCGAGTAATGTTAGTTAAAAAGGATTTTTTAAAAACATTTATCCCTAATTAAATGACCTTTTCCGATGTTACGGACTAATTTCGAATGAAACATGAATCGATGACTCTGGATAAATGTGTATTTCATATGAAAATTTATATTGTGTTTGTAGTATGAACCTTCAATTACAGTAGCCAGGGTGGATTATAAATAAATAAATAAATAAATAAATAAATAAATAAATAAATTAATTAATTAATTAATTAATTAATTAATTAATTAAATAAATAAGAGTTAAGAAAGTCGCAATACAATTTTTATCACTAAAGAGTGTGTCTTACCTTGAGCAATTTTTGCTTTAGAAGGCTAAATTATTAATATTTTTCAGAAATCCGAGGGTAAATAACGCAATTATTGATTTGTGAATTTACGGGAAGTATTAGGTTACAACTTTTTCTGCAAGGAAGTTTGTAACAACATTTACATATGTCTGCATTGAAGTTTATTATTTATTATTATTGCCATTTGCTTTACGTCACCACCGATACAGATAGGTCTTATGGCGACGAAGTTTACTATTGCATAAGCCATTATTAGGCTTTCTTGCAAAACTTGTCTGCGGCACACTGCTCTCTTCTCGTGGACCTGTTTAAAATACTTCACATGTTGTGGACTCTAGGTTGTATTAAAAATAAAAATGTAAAGTCACTCAAAAGAAGATAATAAATAATAATGTCATTTGCTTTACGTCCCACTAACTACTTTTATGGTATTCGGAGACGCCGAAGTGCCGGAATTTAGTCACGCAGGCGTTATTTTACGTACCAGTTAATCTACCGACACGAGGTTGACATATTTAAGCATTTTCAAATATCACCGGACTGAGCCAGGATCGAACCTGCCAAGTTCGGATCAGAAGGCCAGTGTCTCAACCGTTTAAACCACTCAGCCCGGCAAACCCAAGGACTAACCGACTGCATTACTACAGTCGGAATCAAAACAGCACTTGATCCATACGTGTATTTATTATTATTATTATTATTATTATTATTATTATTATTATTATTATTATTATTATTATTAACGAATTACATAGGATTTTTTAGTCACCTTTGATCTTTGGGTAAGGTGGATATGTGTAGAGGTGCTGTGAGTTCTGGTGGTGGGAATAATAATAACAATTATTGTTTTAAGGAATCAGATATAAAAACGATGCAAGAAGTTCTAACATACAAGAATTTGAAGTAACTATAAATTGTTTGATCTGAAATGATTGAAGCTGTATGCCGGGACTTTGCCCGTAATGAGTGAAGCAATCATTGAGAAAAACCAACAACTAGTTTAACCTCTGTCGCTGTTTGCACGGGAACCTCAAAACTTTCATAACTTAAGATTTCTAGTTCCCTTGGATAAATGTGGGTTGTTTCGTGGTTTTATTTCAGGAAACTAAGATTTAGTTCTATATTTTTCAATGTGCATTTCACAGCAATTAGGCGGTGTGAGAGTAGTAAATGCGAGAAACGTGTCCTGTAGAGTACTCCACTGAAAGCCGCCGTGGCCCGGATTTGAACCACTCGACTTCTGCTTCCTAGTCATCTCATTTGCAACATATGGCAGTTGAAGTCAGTGCTGCATACGTATTCATCGTATGACTAATTCTTAGACGAGAAATTTTCTAAATTGGTTCATTCGTATTAAATGTACAGAGTCTCAAAGAAGACAATCGTTATATATCAAGTGTATTCAGGTCAACGTCAGCTGATAGACACGCCCTAAGTTTGGGGAATCGAATCTCAACACAATCGATCGATGTTGATGGATAGCGAATTTAATTACGAGATATCCGTGTGAGAAGATTTAGTGGCAAGTTAGAGAACTCCGCTGAGGGGAAACATTCAAACACTTCGGTCGTTTGAGGTCATTTTTTATTTAAAGGTGGCCTACGTTAGAAACACTTTATTATTATCGTAACTTATTAAAATGTCGATAGGCCTACTACTACTAATACTACTAAGGCTCTAATAATAATAATAATAATAATAATAATAATAATAATAATAATAATAATAATAATAATAATCTCATAGGAGTTTCAAATCAACGCTCGCTTTGCTTTAACAATCCCGACCAATGCTAGTAGGATCTTTGTCTGAAAAGATTTGTTCTTGTGGTTTGGAATCCGTGCAAAACTGAAGGCCCATTGGCTATGATCACAATAGGCTATCGTCAGTCATGTAGAACTTCTCCAGGTTTACCGAGTTGTAGAAAACTTGGTCTACACCAAGAAATTAAAAAATCTCCGCCATTTTAAAATAACTTTTGAAGAGGGAAATGTATTTTGTTTGCATATATTGTAGCCTATAGGCTATAATGTTTCCGGTACTACGCTACATATCTTTTTAATATTAGCAATTGATTCATGAAGGCGGATTTGTCCAGAGTGCTAGTTCCTACTGTTTATATTCTTCTCAGAGTTACTGGAATTTTGGACGAAGGGCATGCTGATAAGGTTCCCTGTAGACTGGTGTGTATAGTAATAATAATAATAATAATAATAATAATAATAATAATAATAATAATAATAATAATAATAATAATAATAATATTAATAATCATAATAATAATAATAATAATAATAATAATAATAATAATAATAATAATAATAATAACTACCGTATTAAAATGTCGATAGGCCTACTACTACTACTAAGGCTCTAATAATAATGATAATAATATTTCTTCAGGTAAAACACATAATACACTTCCTTCTCCAATTATTATTATTATTATTATTATTATTATTATTATTATCCGCCATCGGATTCAACAAGAAAAATAGCCATGAATTAATAATTGCTAAAAGTTGGTATATTTTATAGACTAATAATTTAGTTCCTTTTTGCATATTTTGAAGACGTAATCTCTGGAAGATTAAAAATACCTGATTTGATCTTAACACAGTGCTTATTTACTCCAGTGCAACGTAGATCGAAAACAGTTGTAAAAGCTTTGCCTACTTTGTCGTAAGGCTATCACTATAGTAAAACTTTTTCTTCCACCGCTGTTCCCGCATCTGTGAGGTCGCGGGTGCGAAATGTGTCACACATGTGGATTTGGTCTCGTTTTATGTCCGGATGCCCTTCCTGACTTCAACCCAGTATGAAGGGATGTAAGCACTATTGCGTGTTTTTGTGGTGGTTGGTAGTGTAGTGTGTTGTCTGAACATAAAGGGGAACAGATTGGGATAAACACAAACATCGGTCCCCGAGTCAGAAGAATTAATCAGAGGCGATTAAAATCCCGGATCTGGCCGCGAATAGAAATTAGTTCTTAGTTACTGAATACTTTTCTTTTTTTACAATTTGCTTTACGTCGCACACCGACACAGTCAGGTCTTATGGCGACGATGGGACAGGAAATGGCTAGGAGAGGGAAAGAAGGAGCCGTGGCCTTAATTCATTTACAGCCGCATCATTTGCCTGGTGTGAAAATGGAAAACCACGGAAAACCATCTTCAGGCCTGCCGGCAGTGGGGTTCGAACCCACTATCTCCCGAATACCGGATACTGACTGCACTCAAGCGACTGCAGCTATCGAGCTCGATTACTGGAATTTTGGACGAAGGACTTGCTGATAAAGTTCCCTGTAGTCTGGTGTGTGAAATTCTGATTATTATTATTCCTATTGTTAGTATTATTTTAATAATATTATTAATATGATTATCCGCCATTGGATTCAGCAAGAGAAATATTCACGAACTAATTATTCTATTTCGAAAATTTGTTAAATTTTACAATAATTTCGTTCCTATTTCCTGTTTTGAAGACGTGATCGCTGGAAGAACTCTGAACCGAAGGCCTCAACGCTGACCATTCAGCCAAGGAGTTGGACTGTAGTGACAACATTATTCATGGAAAATAAATCTTTAATTTATTTTCTAACGTGTGATAAACGTGACCAAGTTACAAGTGGACCCCCTGAATCCATTTCACATCTTTTATCGACTAATATTGAAAGTTAATCAATTCATTTCCAATTAGTAGTCCATATTCAGTGACAATGTACTGTAGTTCTAGACTTACGGTATAATGGAAAGTAATAGCATTTAGAATGAAAATTATTTAAGAAAAACCCGCCCCAATCTCTGAGTGGAAATATTTCACGTAGCAGTTTTCACAGACATAACGACAATATTAAATTTGGTATATATATTTGTCTGATGTTCAATAATAATAATAATAATAATAATAATAATAATAATAATAATAATAATAATAATAATAATAATAATAATAATAATAATAATAATAGGCACTTTCCCCGGAAAATCATGGATATTTCGGAAGATCTACCGATACGCAAGCTTATGCTATCCTTAAACTATGAAAGTGCCTGTTTGTACTGAACGTGGATTTGGCTTATATTTATGAACAGGTAAGCCTGCATGCTGTATACTTCGTGTTTACACACTAAATTCATTTTACAACAACTTATGAATAAAGGCAACCCAGATTTGGGGAATATTGTGTTGAACCTACTCTCTACTTAAGATAAATACATTTAGGCAACATTTAAATTTTCAATACTTTGAGAAAATGATCGTGTTCACAAGTTTTCAGTAACATTTTTATCGTGTCATCTATCTAAACAATTTGCATTACACAACTTCGTGCACACAAGAACTGAGTAACTCATCCAGTGAAACCTCCATGCAGTCGGGAGATAGTGGGTTCGAACCCCATTGTCGGCAGCCCTGAAGATAGTTTTCAGTGGTTTCCCACTTTTACACCAGGCAAATACTGGGGCTGTACCTTAATAAGTTCGCGGTTTTATTCCTCCGACTCCTGGCCCTTTCCTATCCAATAGTCGCCATATGATCTATGGTATCTGTGTCGGTGCGACGTAAGCATGTTGTAAAAAATTGTGTATCCTATATTTCATAAGAGTATTGAATTTTAACGTATAAGCTAATTAAAATTCGGTTTATAGGTATACTGCGATTGCCAAAGGAGGGCTCCGGATTTGATTCCCCATTGATCCAAACTGTTTTAGATTTTTACAACTGTAAGGCACGTTGTTAATAGGCCTACCATCGTTGAAGAAACCAAACCTTGTATGTCACAATGATCTTCCTATCCATTATTTTCCTTAAGACTGATAACGCCCCCAGTAACATATGGATTTGCAGTCCATTAGAATTATCGTTGCGTTCATTTTCCAATATAATGATTTATAATTTCGTGTGGCTATTTCTAGCCGAGTGCAGCCCTTGTAAGGCAGACCCTCCGATGAGGGTGGGCGGCATCTGCCACGTGTAGGTAACTGCGTGTTATTGTGGTGGAGGATAGTGTTACGTGTGGTGTGTGAGTTGCAGGGATGTTGGAGACAGCACAAACATCCAGCCCCCGAACCAGTGGAATTAACCAATGAAGGTTAAAATCCCCGACCCGGCCGAAAATCGAACCCGGGACCCTCTGATCCGAAGGCCAGTACGCTGACAATTCAGCCAACGAGTCGGACTTCATTTTCCTATGCTTTGGTGTAAAGGAAAATGAACCGTACCGTATAGGAATATGTTTGCGCGACGAATTTACTCACTGTTATGGTATATTGTATTTAACGTAGGAACAGTAGCTGAAAGCTTAAATGTACTTCTTCTAATATTTAAATAGGAACACGCGAAAAGACATAGCCTATTATTAATTTTCTTAGCCCTATGTCTTAACGTACATGTGTGATATTCCGGGATGTAAGACTCAACATGATGCTGTCATCTAATAGCCTATTTATTTATCCAGTCGCACAAAGAGCTAGTGGTTCTGACACATTTCACTTGCAGGCTCAATCCCAATTGATCAAAGATGCCGAACTTCCACTATATGTTTACTTTCCCATGCCTATAATATCAGCCACGTTTGTCATCGTTTCTGAGTTAGTACCTCCGTCTGCTTCCTGCACGCCAATTGATGTCACCTACTTGAGTAACTCGCTACTGTTGTTTGCACAAGAATTAGGCTATGACTTCTCTACGTTTACCGAGTTGCAGAACACTCGGCCGATACCAGGAAATTAAAAGAAAAAATTCTCCACCATTTTAAAATAATATTTGTAGAAGGGATTGCGTAATAGTGATGTCAGTAAAACGTGTCTCGGAACATTGTTCTTCCGTCATCCAGTGTCATCCTACAATGGTCACTATTATTTTCTCCTTGAGATATGAGTGATAGCTAAAGCGAGTATAAAACATGTACTGTATGGTGTGCACACCTGTCATGTGGTATCCATGAATTTGATGTTATTCCAGCTTTATTGAACGAGGTTCCTTTCTTTCAATTTCCTGTCTGATCTCCCTTAATGAGTTGTCTTCTTTAATGTCGCTCAAACGTAGATAAGTTTTCAGCAGCAAAGGTCTAGAACTGTAAAAGAAGTGGCCATGGCCTTAACTGAGGTACAGCTCCAACATTTGCCCGGCGTGATGGTGGGATTCGAACCCACCATATCCCGAATGGGAGCTTACAGCCCCGTGCTTTTATCACGCAGCCAGCTCATTTGATATTCTCATTTTATCTTCCGAACCCGACATTTTTAGATTTTCAAAGCTTAATTATTCCTAATTTTGTGTTTTCCTTGTCCCCTCTCTTTCTTAAGTGGTATCCTCAAATCCTCTTATGTTTTAACTTTACTTTATTATCACACTACTGTAAGTGATCAATCCCACCGAGATATTTCCCAATTGTGACGTATTTGTTAATAATAATAAATAATAATAACTTAGTACTAGAAATAATTTGAATACAAAACCTTTGTTTACAGTGCGAGAAAATGTAATACTTTGATACAGTCGGAAAATTTACTTTCTAAATAATTTTGATAAGATCTGGTGAATGTACTTTCTGTTTCATTTTTATCTATAATATCTCTAATATTTCATAGTGAAACAATATTTGATGATTTATTATATCGTCGCTGCCGGGACAAAACCTCCTATGTGTAATATTTTAGCTTAGAACTTTGGCCGGTAAAGTTCTGTCATCTAAGGTTCAATATTGTGTGAATATTGTCAAGGCATTCTCGCTGTTCATAATGTATGTGCTGCGGGTCAGTATATCTCCAAAAATATTACCACATAGGAGGTTTTGTCCCGGCAACGACGATATGTATGTATTATAGTGGGTAATTTAAAGCTCCACTAAATCAGTTTTTTGGCAACGCAAGGATGGGAAAGTGATAGGAATGGGATGTTAACGGCTGTAGCCTTAATTAAAGTACAGCCCCAGCTGTTCTGTGTTTATTCACAACACTGTGTTTGTAGATGTAATTGTACCGAGTAAGTTATATGATATGAATTCCGCCTGTTTATTGCGAATATTGATTGGAGCATTTTATTACGACGTGAGTGTGTGTTGTTCTAGCGTAAAAGACGTACCGTTTGAGGCTAATGAGGAGACTTTCAATATTTGTGAAGATTCCCATGGCCTGGGTGTAATAAAATGGTTATCAGTGGCAGATTCCACGAGAGTATTCTAGCGTATCACGCGCATTGTGTATCTGAAATTTCGGCCAATTTATACAACGTAGATCTACAAAATCTACAAAATCATGAATCATTGTGTTGTGAGAGGCAATTGCTATTG
Source organism: Anabrus simplex (assembly GCF_040414725.1). Taxonomy (NCBI): domain Eukaryota; kingdom Metazoa; phylum Arthropoda; class Insecta; order Orthoptera; family Tettigoniidae; genus Anabrus; species Anabrus simplex. The sequence goes on along the minus strand of NC_090265.1, from coordinate 108,151,109 downwards.
ATGTACAGTACATGCTTACGTGCTGCAACTTGACCTATCTAATACTGTAAGATATAAGGATTCCAACTATCAAACTTTTTTACGCTAATATTGTCAGTATAGGGAGATTGGTATAATTTTCATGTCCTCATGACTAAAATCGACGTTCTAGAACGTCCTTACGATTGCAAACTCCGTTTTAAAAATGGTTTCTTAATAACTTGAAGATGTCATTCGGTGGATTTATGTAATAAAATAGGAGTTGTTCATTTTAATATTAATAATTCTGATGATAAGTTATTTTTGTGATTAAATTATACAGATTCCGATAAGTTATTAATCTGTAAATCAAGGAAATGTTGTGATTGATAGTTCAATAAAATTTGATTGAGTACGTAAAAATCAAATGTAGGCCGTTTAAAGTTGCCGGTAGCTGTTTCTAATGAATGGATATCGATGATATTTTAGTCATTAAAACAGTACATTTTAAAAAGTACGTCTTCAGTGAACAAAAATATAAACATCCATAGACTTTGTTTCAAGTTACGGATCACAATTAGGCTACGAATGGTGGCGATTACCGACATTAATTTCAAAACCAACAAGATCATTTTCCGGAGTAAATTGTCTGGGTATTAATTACTGAGTAACTATGCCTATGTGAGGGATTTTGTTTTGTTGCAGGCCCGTTCAGGTTCGTTATCGTCCGTAAGAATGTGATGAAACTTAACTCAACTCGATAAAATTTAAATTTAAATTAGTATGTGTCATTGGGCTATAATATTAAATAATAATATTATAACTACATAAATCTTAAACTATTTGCATGTTTCTTACGTTAAAGTAATTTATAAATCATCGCTGATTTTCACTGACATCATACAATAATTTCTTCGCTCACTTTCTTGGTATCGTTGTATTTTAAACATTCTATATGACACATTTTTCAAGTATTATGTGCATATTTGAGTCCTAAATGGAATTTTTGACTATTACTAGGCCCAAAATAATGATAATTACTCACTGGTATGGTTGTTGTTGTTGCATTTCTGTCAAAGCATAATTATTTCCGGTGACGTCCTAATAGCCGCATGAATTGTGTAGGTGCGATATTTGTATTCGTGTATAGACTATATTTGTCACAGCTGTGGCTATAACTGAAAATGTACTGACCGTGGCCGGTATGTTAGTAACCATATTGCTGGAACCGTAGAAATCCACTTTTAGGATGGCCGACCGTAGGATATAAAACGTTCATGTCAGTCATATATTCATTGTAGAGCCGGAAACCGAACTCGAACCAAACTGATGGATTCATAATGCTTGTTCAGAAGCTCTAAATTTCATTGGTGATTAGTTCCAGTATAATGTATGACTTGGGATTTTGATTGATCAATATGAGATAAAATTTCAATTTAATTTGAGTGGGTACCATTTAAAAAATGTAAAACAGTCCTCAGATAGAACAAAAACAAAGTGATTAAGGAGGGGGATAATATCGAAATTGTCCACTAGCGATGAAACAAATCAGGCAGAAGTGGTTAATGCAATATTGTGTTAATGGGGAGGAGATAGCATGTTTCGATGAGCAAGCTATCATCTTCCGATCCAGAGAAATTAATTTTATTTTTAGTAAGTGAAATGAAATGTCGTATGGCTTTTAGTGCCGGGATATCCCAGGACGGGTTCGACTCGCCAGGTGCAGGTCTTTCTATTTGACTCCCGTAGATGACCTGCGCGTCATGATGAGGATGAAATGATGATGAAGACAACACATACACCCAGCCCCCGTGCCATTGGAACCCGGGACCCTCTGAACCGAAGACCAGTGCGGTGACCGTTCAGCCAACGAGTCAGACTTATTAGTGAGTAATAAAAGTGTATTGTTATCCGTGTCCGTTTCGTAACGGTTAGTTCTATTAGCTGCCCTCCTTTGAGGATTGGTTCGTTTTCCGGTACTACCAGAAATTTAAGAATGGCAGGAGGGCTGGTATGGGGTTGTAAAGGGCTGCACCACCTCGGGACGAGGACATGAGTTTACTTTGTTTTATTGTTTACTTTACAAAATGTTTAGGAATTGAGGTAGAATTGTGTAGATCTGTATTAAGACGAACACATTCAGTCATTCCGTCCCCGAGATGCAGTTATGAACCCCGAAGTAGCAGGGTATCGAACTCTGAGCCCTCTGAATTGAATGTCTCTACACTGCCCATGCAGCAAAGAAAGACAGTAAGTTTTGTACTTTATGGTAGCAAACTGTTGGTGCGTACTTAAATCTGGCCTGAAAATGTGTATATATATTGACTATTGAGTATAAATACATAAATTTCACTGGATTATCAACGTAAGATTGCAGGAAATGTCTTCTGAACTAATAGCCTGTATGTCCTTCTCTTCAAAGCGTTCATCATTTTTGTGTTATTTACTTCCTATCGATGGCTTTCTTTTAAAACCTCATTTGTCCAAATGTTCTTCCTACCTACTATATCCCTTAATACTGGCCACGCCTCCCGGTCATATATGTGTATGCATTCCATCACAATAATTTTCGCTGTGTTCATTTTCCTTTGCTAATGTCTGAAGGAAAATGGACCTTAACGTACCGTATTGTAGGGATGTTGATTGCATAGCAAATTTACACACTCCTACAGTATAATGTATTTAAGGTTCATTTTCCTTTACAAATTGGCAGAGGAAAATGACCATAACGAAAATTATTCTTTTGGACTGTATATAGTCTAAATATGGGACTGGGAGGCGTGACCAGTCTTAAGGAATATAATGGATAGGAAGAGTATTCGGACTTACGAGGTTTTTAAAGAAAGCCATCGATATGCTTCATATTTATTTAGGTTCTTCATTTTTGTTCTTTGATCGTTACTGAAACACTTTGCGAGTTGAGGGCGCAGTCTAAGGAGGCTAGGTATGGAGACGAGCATTCTTAGCGCAATGATTACGGATTGAGGAAGCCTTTATTTTCAATTTCCCCAAGGTGTTTCATAGATTATACAGAGATGGCTTTGCCTCCAGAAGTTCACCTCTCTCATTTCGGTTTTAGGATGAACGACACTTAGATACTTACAGGTCTTCCTATATTTTAAGAGCTGGATGTTACATTTCTATATTTCTCAATTTTTATGTTAATTTGAAAATGTATCATGTTAACCGATTCAAAAGCCCAAGTTTTTGCATTAACTTTGCTTGTATTTTAGCCAAACATATGACTTTTGAGATATACGATTTAATTTGAGCATGACAAAACAAAATCTGTGGGATATATACATTATCAGGCCATATTTATGTACGTTCCAACAGTTTGCTACCATAAAGTACAGAACTTACTGTCTTTTTTTGCTGAATGGGCAGTGTAGAGACCTTCAGTTCAGAGGGCTCAGGGTTCGATACCCTGCTACGTTGGGGTTCATAACTGCATCTCGGGGATGGAATAACTAAATGTGTTCGTCTTAATACACATCTACTGTATCAATTATACATTATACATTGGACTATACTACGAAATGCCTTAGAAGCACGCTATAGTGAGTAAATCCCTGAACATAGGGTTGGCGTAAGAAAGGTTATCTGACCGTAAAACTAGAACAAATCCACATGAAGTGCCGACAACCATACCATGGGAAAAGGATTAGGAGGAAGAAGAAGAATATCCAAAACTTGCACGGGCAAATAAACACCATATATTTCAAATAATATCATAACTTTAGTGTCATCAGAACTCATTATTGCACTTTGACTACGTGTGGTGATAATGATGTTGCCTTAAGAGGGGGCGACGGAATTATCAGCCCAATATTAGAGGTATGTGATAATGTACACTAGTGTCCAAAAGTTAAGCATAATCACTAAACGAGGCCATGCCGCCTGATAGGAAAATATTAGACGGATTGCTGAACAAACGGAAGCTGAATCACACACCGTATGTCACACAACTTGTCCGAAAAAACCAGGGTCAGAAAGGATCTGATAACTAAGGTACATCTTTCACAACAACCAATAAAACTTGGCAATGTCTTCCACAACAAAATATGCTGTTAATAGGGTGTATGGTTACCCCTAACGGCCACACATGCTTCGCAGCGACGTGGCATGCTCTCTAGCAGATGGTCCAAGAGATGTTATGGCAGTCGACCCCATTCCTCAGAAAGGGCAATGCGAAGGTCTTGGAGGGTCCTATATGGAGGCTGACGGAATGCAATTCGCCTCTCCAAAGCATCCCAGTCATGTTCTATAGGATTCAGATCCGCAGACCTCACTGGCCAGTCTATGCGATGAATGTCTTCCCCAGTCAGAATTTCATCCACCAGAGCAGCGCGGTGCGATCGGGCATTATCGTCCATTAAGAGGAAGTCTGAACCAACCGCACCTCTGAAGAGTCGAACATGTGGTCTCAGTACCTCATCCCTGTATCTCTGAGCGTTAACAGTGTTCTTCGGGCCACCAATGAAGATGTGCAGGTCCGTACGGCCATTCAACACGATGCTGCCTCACACCATGATGCCACCACCACCATGCTGGTCCCGTTCCACGATGTTCCTGTGGTTGTATCGGATAACCCGTTCTCTCAGGATTAAAGTAGAATCGTTCTGCAAACTGAAGCGGAATTCATCTGTAAAGAGCACAAGCCTCCATTCATTCATGGTCCAGTTTCGATGTTGACGCCTCCACAGTAAACAGACCCGTCTCTGTGCTGGAGTGAGCGGGACGAACACCGCTCGACGTCGGGCAAACAGCCCTGTTGTTCTGAAACTCCCGTACACAGTTTGCCGGGAAACGGCAAACCCTGAGACGGCTTCAAGCTCCGCCAACAATTGTCTTGCAGGTGCACTCCGATTTCGTCGGGCGGTTAAGGCCAGATATCGGTCCTGCTGTGGTTTGGTTACCCTTGGTCGACCCGGTACTGACCTACAACTAACATCTCCTGTGTCTCGAAATAGTCTCCAAGCCTGGAAATGGCACTTTGTGACATTCAAAGATACGGCGACTTCGGTCTGTGTCTGGCCTGCTTCCCGGCGGCCGCGTATTCTACCCTGCAAAACGGGGTCCAAAAGGCGTCGTTGTGCCATTATGTTGTGACGTTCACCACGAGGCTATACTCTCCACACTATAACAGGGCAAGCACGACTGAAGGAATACGGGGCGCAGACACTGGCTGTGTTTACCTTGTGGTTACGCCGCTAGTCAAAGCAGGGAACACTCCTTTCCTATACAGAGCGAACACGTAAGGTTGGTAGGTGCATACAGTATGTCGTGCGATTTGCGGTCTAATTCCTGTTGCCCTGCTTACTCGTAACTTATGCTTAACTTTTGGACACTAGTGTATTTCATTACGAAGACTAGGTATGAACGTGTCTATAGGCTTTATTACTTAGGGTTATGTATAGTGCACATCCTTCATGTTCGTGGAAATACGATACTATTCCAACATTAATCTGGAAAGAATCGTGAGAAACTGGACAGTAGTCGTCTTAGCTACCCAAGGGGATGGAGGCACTTCCGTGTTTTTGGGGTTTGCTCTTTCTCCATCTACCAACCCTAGATTGTACATTCACAATTCAAGGAAATTTAATAATAGTAATAATAGCAATAATAATAATAAGAAGAAGAAGAAGAATTTTATTGCAGCCAATGGCCATTTTAAGAAATAAATAAAATAAAATATCTTTCCACTTATTGTCACAATGTTTTTTTTTGCACTTTTAATTGTCATTTCCACTATTCATTAGCAAGCTGGGTGATCGTTTGTTGCCTACGCTTGCACTGTAAAGCGTGATACTTCTCACAGTGTTGGTCACAGAGTCTACACACGCAATCCGGGCCTGGTTCATGATAATTCAAGGTCTGGCATACTTTATGATGAAACCCATGTATGGCAAACCTCGTAACTGTATGCCGTAAGTCATATCCTGTGCGTGTCCATTCACGGTTGATCATGGCGTCTGTCCCGTAGAAATCCATCCCAATATCTGCTCTTTTTTCTTTTAGTTCTTGTAAGAGTTCTCGATAACTTGTTGTGGATGGTAGCAGTAGGTGAAGTCTTACATCCTCCACTAAAAACGTTTCCCTCGCCAATACATAGACTAGTCGAGATGGAGTGTATTTCGAGACGCTTAGAACTCGCTTGAGGAACCTCGCTTTCAGACTTTCCAATTCTTGCAGTTGTTTCTTCGAGAGGAACTCCCATATTAACTCCAGACCATATGTGGCTACAGGCATAACCTTGATTACGAAAAGTCGCATGGCTGTCTCCAGGGACAGGCGTGGTAGTTGCTTGATGTCGTTGATGTTCCCAATTGCTGCGGCTATTCTTTCCCTCAGGTGTATCGAGAAAAACGTTCCAGTTACTTGAATTGTGATTCCGAGGTATTTGTAGGCATTGCTATTCCTGAGCCTCTGTCCTTTGCATTGTATAAAATCCTGTTTTGCTAATTTACCACCTTTTCTGAATACTACTAACTCAGTTTTGTTTATATTTAGCGCCATTTCATTCTCATCTGCCCATTCTGTGATGAGATCCATCGCACTCTGTAATTCATCTCTATTCTCTGAGGCCAATGCCATGTCATCGGCATATATGTATGCGTTTACACTCTTAGTGCATCTCTTGATCTTAGCTGTCACATCATGCGTTAGGACATTGAATAGTAATGGACTCAATGGGTCGCCCTGAAGCACTCCAATCGTTTGGCTGATCCATTTGGACGTGCAAAGGTTGTCATTTATTTGTACGAAATTTTCTGTTAATATATTTACTGCTAGTCTTGTCAGCCATGTTCTTCCAATTAAAGCTTCCAGCTTCTTCAGCATCTTTGTCCTGTTTACTCTGTCAAAGGCCTTGGTATAGTCAATGAAAACTACATACATCTTCCCTCGATGTTCGGCAATTGCTCGGTGGATGTCTTGAAGTAGATTTCCAGCTGCCATCAAAGTTGATCTGCCTGATCTAAAGCCATACTGTTCTTCCGGCAAAAGCGGATCTACTGTTGTGCCTATGCGTTGCGTCAGCAATCTCGTAAGCAGTTTAAAACCTACTTGTTCCAGTGCAATTCCTCTGTAGGACTCAGGTCTATTCACCTCTCCTTTTCCTTTATAGAGCATTTTTATGGTTGACTTCCTCCAAGATGATGGAATCTTCCCTGTCTCTAGACATTTGTTCAGCAGTTCTGTCCATACTAGCAATAGGTATGGTGCTGAGGCTTTCAGATGTTCATTGAAAATCCCATCCGGACCTGCAGCTCTATGGTTCCTCGTGGCCTCAATAACCTTCTTTACTTCAGCTATTGAGAAGGGCGTGCACTGCTCTATTTCATCATCTGTAATGGTTGTGGGTGTTGTGTTATTGTAGCGTAGTGTTTGTTCCAAGTGTGCTTCCCAAACCTCCATCGGTATGTCCGTTGGAAAGCGCGATTGTCTTGTACGGAGAGCTTTATACGGATCTTCTTCAATTTGCTTTATTAGTTCAAGATTTTGCCTTTCCTCGTATTCAACTCTTTTTTGTTTTATTAGAAATTTATATTCCTTTCCAACATTCTGATAATCTGCTAGGTCAGTTATCTCCTTAGTCTGCCTTGCTTTTCTTAGTTTCTCCAAAGTTAGCTGTCTAGTTTGGTAACAATCTCTGTCAAACCATTTTTTCGCGCTACCTGTGATTGTTGCATTCACTGTCGCTCCTTTGATGTAGTTCTCTATTAGGGATAATGCCGCATCTATTTCTCCTTCTCTGATTTCCCTCAGTATATCTTGTATTACTCCTATATTATCTTCCAAGATATTGGTGTCTATTGTTCTCTTAGCCCCTTTTTGTTCATTCTGTATCGTCTTTAAGTTTTTACATCTTAATTCTGTAATCACTGGTATATGTTTCCGCATTACCGAGCCGTCAGTATACGTTAGTAAGTTTTGTGCCTTTGCTTCAAATCCTCGTATTAGCACTAAATCAATTGCACTTCCACCATTGTGACATAGGTATGTCTGCATATTTCGATCATTCACTAGGGTCATACCCTCTTCATTTAGATAGTTCAGTATTAATTCTGTTTTCCTACTCGCTCTATCGATTGGGCAGTTTAGATCTCCTGCAAGGATAATGCTTTCCCCTTGCGGGATTATGTTGAAGGCACTTTGCAGGCTGTCAAGTATGTCTATTGGACTGCAGTCAGGGCGGAAATATACACATATGATTATACCAATATTTGCACGGACCACTAGTAAGTCTTCTTCTGTCATCAATACTTGGAATGGGGCCAAATTTGGTTTAATCAGACAGGCCACCCCCCCAGATGGTCTTCCTCTGACATCTTTCTTTGCTAAAGCATGTATGTTATAGTATCCCGGGACATCGGTTCTGTTTTCTGGAGTAGCAAATGTCTCTGTCAAAAGGCATATATCAAAATCTCTAAATAAATCGTTTGGGGAATTATTTATCACACCTCTTAGACCTTCCACATTCCATAGGAGTACACTAACCTTGTTATTTATGGGTCGTTTATTGTCTGGTTCAGATAATTTGATTTCATGTGGGTTTCTTGTGATCGGGATCCTAGAGTTCCACGCCCGTGTTCCTCTGGCGACGAAAATTTAGATTGAATCTTCTGACCGTTACCCCTTGTGGCCAGAAATCTGACTGTTTCACCTTTTCCAGTTCTGCGAGTGGTATGCCAACCTTGAAGGCGCTATTCGTGCCTCTTGATGGCAGCTGTTCTACTTGTGTTTTACCCACTATTCCGTTGTCCTTTAGGTATTTCGTTAGCTTCACTGCTTCAGTGTTGTGGTACAGGCCTCCAACGTATAGCCAGGCTGACCCTGACTGGAGTTCTTCACTTCCGACAGTCTTTGTTCCTCTTATGACGGTTACTCCATTTCTTTGTACTCTAGTGTTTACAAATTGATGGTCTTGCGTCTTATTCGTTTGTATTTGAGTAGGTTTAACTTGTTCGTTTGTACTTCCCCTTCTTCCCGTCATGATTATTGTTTCCTGAGGTTGAAGGCTGTCTGTTGGAAGATTTATCTGAGTACTGTCCAACTCATGACATTTTTCTATATTCTGGCACGTTGCTGTGGCGTGACTGTATGATGTGTTATTATTTACTAGACAGTCTGCTTGCTGTAATTGTGCCTCAAGTATGAGGGCCATCTTCTTCAAGAGTGTGTTCCCCATATCTTCTATCTTATCCTTTAGTTCGTCGCAGGTCTTTTTATTCTCTTCTACGGCTTTCTTTATTTCTTTCCCGACCTCTTTTTCTTCTTGCGAGGATGTGTTTATGCCATATGTTTCTAGGAGGTTCCTGCATAAGTTACACATCCATAGCAAATTCCCTTTCTTGCTTTTGAGGGCGTTGAACTCTGTAGTTGTCAACGAAGTGCAGTCTTTGTGGAACCATCTTTTGCAGTTTCCATCGCAGCCGACAGCGCCACTATAACCATCAAAGGTATTATCGCATTGTGGACATTTATGAAGTAGTTCTTCGTTTGACATTCCTGAAGTGTTGTTGGAAGGCATGGTGGGCTCTATATAAGATACTCACTATATACTGTTTAATTTAAAATGTTGATTTAAAATATTACCGGATATGAACTTCCAATTATCTTCTCCGGGAGATTTATTATTGAGGATGATATGATTGTGTTTCTATGCCTCTCTCTTCTCTTTTGGACTCAAGATGGCGGACTGACTATCTTTAATCTCCGCCACGCGTTAGCGCTTAGATCACTCAACGTACTCCTAATGTGGAGTGCGACCTTAGTGTGTTCAAAATCTTTGACAAGATGGCTTCTCACAACAAGAAAATTTCGACACTAAAATTTCAATTTTATCTCAGTATTGTCTATTCTAGTAGTAAGTAGAGATTTCAATATATCCCTGAAGCTTAGTCTACCTGATTAAACCTGTTTTACCACGTTGATTCACTCTGTAACTCACTTTCTTCGTCAGACTTGTAGCCACGATGATCACACGATAATAATAATAATAATAATAATAATAATAATAGTAACAATAATGGGCTGTATGTGTCACTTGTTTTATTTTGTTCCTCTAACAAAAAGCATTACTGGAAGTATATAATCGCGGCTCAGTCTATGTGAAATATCGTGTCTTCAAAACTTTATAACTTGTGTGAAATGTACCTATGAGTTTCACTTGAATATAAACTACTGTAAGAATCCTAGCGGAAGCGCAAGAGCCGATTTATTGTCCTGTATAGATTCTAATATTCTCCCTCTTTTGGAGGAATCAATGACATAAATCAAATTTAAGAACTCTCTGCACTGCTCCAGCGATGTTCTCTTACATTGTTTCTCGAATCTCTCCATGCATAGAAGATAATATTATCAATATGTCCCTCTGTCTGTCATTCTGTCTGTAAACTGTAATCTCCAACGTTATTGGATCGATTTTGATGCGGTTTTCATTAAAGTATACTGTACTTTATAAGTAGGTAGTTCTCTCTGTGAATCAAAGGCAAAGTGTTCACCTCTTTATTAACGGATCGCGGATTCAATCCTGACATAAGTAACCCGATTTTGAACGGCCGAAAGAACTCCGTGTCGTACGAGGCTAGCTTGTCATGGAAATCTGGTGGCGCATGCGGTGTTTATCTTACAAGATTAATTAAAATGCTCCCCCAATAAAGTTCCAGTTTCTATGCCGTACGATAGACTAGGCCAGCGATTCCCAAACTGTGGTCCGCGGACCCCTGGGGGGCCGCAACGATAATCCAAGGGGTCCGCAATAATAATAACGGGCGCCAGGAAATGTTCTCCGCAGTGCCTGCGTGCTGCTGAGTAAGCTAGCACGAGCAGTTTAGTTGACAGCACGGTGTCACATCTGTCACCCTCGCTCAATCGCACGCCGACAGGCCAAGGTCAATAGGGTAGCAGTACAGGAAAAGCCACACGTGTTAGCTGTGGGCTGAGCAAACGTTCAGATAGATTATTGCAATAGTGCAACAGAATACAGGCGGTAATGTTTACTACTGAAGAGATAGTTCTTTTTGGTGAAATACGTTTTTCGCGAAGGCGATCGGTTTACAGAAAATGTTAAACTAAAATTTCAGGCACGGTTTCCTAATTTAAAGTGTCCAAACCGGGATACCGTTCGGGATTTGATAAGTAAATTTCGTGTGACCTGCTCAGTCCACGATGTACCGGAAACAGGCCGGTGTACGTAACTAATCCAAAAACAATTGATGAACTTAAAGTGAATATCATTAATTATGTGCAGTCCATTACGCAAGAAACTTTAGTGAAAGTCGTCGACAATATGAGGAGACTTGTTGAAGTCTGTCTTCGAACAAAAGGGCAACACTTCCAGCATTTGTTATGAATTGCTGTGGTGAGTGCAAAGTTTACTGTTTGTTGTTTGTTTGTTTTGATTCAAGCGGCAGCAGCCGTGCAGCCAACTTAACTGCTGATGCAACCTCGCACAGCAGCACCTAGGTGCTGCGGAGAACATTTCCTGGCGCCCCGTATAAGTGATTATTTAAAGAATAATATTTTATTGAACATACACAATTCATAGACCATTATACTCAATTAGGACGTATGTCTTCACTGTTGTATAACTTATGGACAGTATATGTAACTCTTAATTCTGCCGATGGATGGTACAAGGTAGCAGCGAAAAAAGAAGAAATGCTTCAAGACAGTGTAAGTGATGTAATTGTGAGACACTTGGAATTGCTACTATCCACACTCACCATATTTTCCGTCCGACTCGTTGGCTGAATGGTCAGCGTACTGGCCTTCGGTTCAGAGGGTGCCGGGTTCGATTCCCGGCCGGGTCGGGGATTTTAACCACCATTGGTTAATTCCAATGGCCCGGGGGCTGGGTGTTTGTGCTGTCCCCAACATCCCTGCAACTCACACACCACACATAACACTATCCTCCACCACAACAACACGCAGTTACCTACACATGGCAGATGCCACCCACCCTCATCGGAGGGTCTGCCATACAAGGGCTGCACTCGGCTAGAAATAGCCACACGTAATTAAAAAAACGTATTTTCCGCCCCTGGTTGAAATAATTTCTGTTCTCCCTTGAGGAAGATCAACTAGCCGAATATCTTGACAGAGAGAAAGTGAAAAATAAATTGAAATATGATTTAGGTACAGAAATAGATAGACTGGCACGTTTAGCTCCAGGAAGTTCCATGAATGTATCACAACTCCACGACACAGATAGGTCTTATGGCGACGATGGGATAGGAAAGGCCTTGGAGTTGGGAGGAACCGGCCGTGGCTTTAATTAAGGTGCAGCCCCAGCATTTGCCTGGTGTGAAAATGGGAAACCACAGTAAACCATCTTTAGGACTGCTGACATTGGGATTCGAACCCACTAACTCCCGGATGCAAACTCACAGCCGCACGTCCCTAACCGCACGGCCAACTCGCCCGGTATTACTGAGTTTAAAGTTTTTCATGACAACTTACCTGTGTGAGTGTACCTTTTCTGCTATCACACACATGAAAACGAAGTACAGAAACTGAGCTAATGTAGAGGTCGATCTTCGGCTCGAGTGATAACGCTTGTAAGTGGCTTGATCTTTGGAAAGGAGCGCCATCCCATTCATCCAACAACCATAACAAAATGACTTTTTAGAGTAAGTTTCCAGATCCAGACTGGTGAAATTATTAACCAAGTGTCACATTGTTTTTTTTCTGTGCATTTATAAAGTATTTTTATGTAAATGAAGTTAAACTATGAAAGAAAGTAAATATCAGTTCAAAATTATACGAATAAAATCAAACATCGTATTTGTTTACTAAAAGCAGTATCCTGTTCCATGGCTAGGAGGTCCTTGGACATGCATGCGATATGCTCAGGGGGCCGCAGACGCAAAAAAGTTTGGAAACCCTGGGCTAGGCTATAGCGGAACGTCGAATTTGATTTCAAATCAAAAATGTCTACATACAGTAGAGTAGCTGACACCATACCGCCCTACTTGCGAAAAAGATGCAGCTTGCTTCATATTGGCCATAATTTATAATAGTGGTTGCTGTATTTGCTTCTGACAAACTATAAGTGATATAGGGCCTCTTCAGTATTCCGATGTCTGCCAAGTAATTAGCCCGGAGGTTGATTGGGTCCTCACATAGCACCACTTCAGGTTATGCAGTTATAAAAAACTGCAGAAACTGATACCAATGCCATTATGTCGTACTAAGCGTAATAAGGAGCAGTGATGAGAAAAGTACAAGAAGAGGGTAATTAGGATGAATTACCGTTATTGGGGAAACTTTTTAAACAATTAATTAAACAATTAAACAATTAATCAGTTAAATTGTAATTAAAATTAGAGTTACCTCACAGAACTCTACTCTGAAAGAAATTGCTGACCTTTTTCCTATTTTCTAATACCAAAGTTTGTATTTATTTACTTTGGAACTTTCAGAATTATTTTAGTTTTTCTAGTAATTTCATCGTGCAATTGTATAAAGTTATAAAAAATAGGAAAATCTAAGAACTATGCATTGTAAGGTGAAGTTCTATAATATTACGCTTGTACGTGAATTGCTTCATTTCGTTTGTCTTTTTACCTGTCCTGTGTTTTTCACCATATTAATATAAGGCTCTTTAGTTTTTAGAAAATATATTTTGATATTTTATGTTAATATTACAGGTGATAGTTTAGTTAAAATTAGAATATAGTTTAGATGACTTATACCGTCATGTTAATTGTAGTTTAGGCCTATATACCGTAGTTGCCACTGTAGTGTGCAATAAATAAATAAATAAATAAATAAATAAATAAATAAATAAATAAATAAATAAATAAATCATTATGCACTGATGAAGCTACTGGTTCTGCTCTAATATAACTGCAATAAGTGAAAAAGTTATCTTCATCTTCACTTAATATTCCCCCGTTTCTTCATCCATGCAATGTAGGCCTACAGGTTAAAGCCGAACTCCACCGACATATTTTCGGAGGTTGTTCGGGGATACCTTCTGAGTATATTGGTATAAGGGACCCGTGGTCTCCGGTGGCTGGTTACAGAGTAATAATATAATTACGATTTATTCGGTTTGTTACCCCAATCATCATTGTTTCTGTAAAAATATATTTATATCAGTGAAAAAGCCAGCCACATGCAAATATCAAAACGCACAGCACGACACACAGAGTAATCCAATAACCCCTTGGACGAAACACATGCACTTTTATCACAGTGCATAACAAATGCAGAACTGTTCCTTTACAGGTGTTGTTCAAAATGTAGATCACTATGATCACGGCATCACTGGCTTCCAGAACGTTAAAAAACTCTTCTGGGACAAAATTCCGAAACCCCGGCGTTTGTCAAGAACTAGCCTTTCTTATTTTCAGTGCAATTCAGGTATAAAGCTAACTGGGGCAACAAACAGAAGGAGATGTAATTACTCCGTAACGAGCTACCGGCGACCACAGGTCACTGATACCAATTTACTGAGAATGTATCCCTGAACAACCTTCGAAAGTTTGTCGGTGAAGTTCGGCTTCACCCTGTACATCGATTAATAGAATTTAACGATTCTTTTTTAAAGCAGGAATTACATTTTCTCAAAAAGTAATGATTACAAGTAAGAATGGCTATAGCGTAAAGATATTTGTTACAAGTAATTCGCTTTTACTCAATTACATCCCAACTCTGATAAGGAGTAAGGTAGTTTGCCGTTGTTTTCCACACTGGGCCAAAAGTATTATTGCGGGTGACTGACCTCATTTTTCACAGGACTCGGACGCACTAGTCGTATTATGTATACCATTTCTAAGTGCCACTCATACCTCAGCAGCTTCCATACCGAAGAATAATCACCACCACAGCTTCCATACTGTCAAAATCGTTAATGAGACTGAGACGTCGGTAGAAGCTACATTTTACTATGGTCTGTGCTGAGAGACAGAAGCTAAAGTACTGTAGTACTGCATAGGTCTAAAACAAAAGTCAGCATCAAGCGAGCGTAATTTAATTCATTATCGATGGTTTTCTTTTAAAACCTCGTATGTCCCAATGTTCTTCCTACCCATCATATTCTGCAAGAATGGTCACGCCTCCAAGCTACATATTTATATGCAGTCCGTCAGAATAATTTTCGTTGGATTAATTTTCCTATGCTAATGCTGGCAGGACCTAGTGTTTACAGTGCACTATGTCTTCTGGTAAAGGCTAGAGCAATTTTGTTACTTTCATAGATCTGTCTCTGTCTTATCCTTGCCTTTGACAATATGAAAGTGACTGAGGTATGAGCGATGCTAGTAATGCCAATCCTTATGCAGCCAGTCCCTGCTATGAATGGTGTGAAAATGTTGCTCATAGTGTCGGTTGGTGTATGCATTTCAGTGGGCTTGGCAGATTGATATGTAATAGCAACTCTGGCTCGGCGAGGAAAGCAACGGGAAACAACCTCACACCTCATTTCCCTATACACCTCTCGAGTGATGCCTAGGCCATCTATGACAGCTGATGGCAGAGCTGTTGAGGATCCCACCAGCGGCATCGCTGACGGACTGAACATACATACATACAATGTGTAAAGGAGAATGAACCTTTAATACTGTAGGAGTACGTAAATTCGCCATGCAAACAACATCCCTACAATGTCCATTTTCCTTTGCACTTTTTCATAGGAAAATGAACACAACTACTGATTCTCTGCTCCAGGCTTACAGTTCATTTGTCTCCTAGGTAAGTTGCATGGCTTGAGGACTACGATAGCTGAATGACTTCATGACCGTTCAAATCCCAGCCATTGAAACCGAGATTTTCGAATTGAAAATTCATACACATGTGGTTCAAAATCCGTTTAAAATTTGTGATCGCGATACCCACAGTCACGTGAAATTGTTGCGTACCATATGACCTGATCCATATGCTTCATGCAGTGTCTTCGTACCTAATTTATCCTTACTACATAATCATGAAGGCTATCTTGCTGTTGTTACCACCCGATTGCGACAATGGATGCAATTTTGCTGTCTGGCGTTACCATTAGTCAAAGGCACATTCATGAGCATATGTGGTACTCCTTGACTTTGAATGGCAAGACATGTTCGTTACACTGACTCGCAACTCAACAGACCTCAGAATAACGTGAGTTCTATTCCACGGGAGATAGACTTTGTATGTGTAGTTGAATAATACTAGTTGTGCTTTACGTCAAAGGCTTAAAACGTCAGAAAAAATATCTTTATATTTTCTAGTCCACCGAAAACAATGGATTAAAAAACAAAATTCTAAGACTTAAGAATGGACCTCCTGTGTTTCGTAATGCTTTTTTAAAATATTATCAACGTTCAAAAGATTCTGTGTTTAATGCAGTCTTCGTAGAAGCATTATTAAACTTTCTTTGGCATTAGCCTACAGTATAACTTGTGCTCGACAGGCTGCTGTTCCTTTACATTAACACCGTTAGTAAATCGACACTGTAAATTATGATATAGTGACTGCGCCTATAAAACCCGCTATGGGACTATATTTCAGCTTAGAACTCTGATCAGAATGGTTCCGTCATCTAAGGTTCAGTATTGCATGAACTGTATCAACGAAGTTTCGTTCTAAGTGATACATGCGTTGCGGGTCAGTATTTCTCCCGACACATTGTCACATAGCGGTATTTCGAGGTGTAACGATGATATTCATCTTGGAAATGTGATACGCTGCAGAAAATCCACTGATGAATAGAACGGGCCAATGGCCTTAAATGTTAGGCCCCTTTAAACAACAAGCATAATCAAGCAAGATAAATAGAACCGGCATGATCGACTATAACATATAATTCCTCTTCCTCTTCCCCTTCTTCTTGTTCCTGGTATTTTCCCAATAACTTCGGGTCGATATTACTTGTGAGTTACGGCCAGATGCTTGCCCTCACGCCAACCCTATATGGAACGATGTGCTATGTGCTTCTGAGGTACTCGATAGTGTTGTGTGTTGTATTAAGAAAATCTGTACTTAAACGAATACTACGAAGACGAACACTCAGCACCAGACTTACAGGAGTTAATCAAACGCACCTAAAATCCCCAGCCCAGCTTGGAATCGAATTCTTGACCCTATAAACCGAAGGCTATTCCACCAACCACTCAGCCAAGAAGCAATTGAGAGTACTTGATTTAATTATTATAGGATTAAGCATAATTTAATTAACATCGAAATTTAGTGGTGCTCTTCTTGGAAGCGTTTTGCGCCAGACGTATGAAGTAGTAGAAATGTTGATGTCCAGTACGGTAGGCTCCAGTCAAGTGCATTGTGGATGGCAGAAGTCAGTGTGACTGCCTATGACAGACAAGTAGGTTAAACAAATGCATGGCCTACACATGCTTACAATTTGCATTTTTAAACCTGTACAAGGAAAGGAGAGCCATCTATAGACATAACACCCATGTTTCCAGGGCGAGTGTTTGGTTTAAAAACACAAACAACAGCTGCTGGAGAGAGAGTACTAATTATCCTGGGCCAAGGGCTTGCGCCCTAAGCGGCCTTGGATAACAGCGCCACTGTCCGCCCAGGTTAAGTGAACTATAACGACATGGATCTACAAACCTTGAAATAATCTTAATCTATGAGAAATTCGAATATGGAACCTTTAATGATACAATATTTCTGATAAAGATAATAATAATAATAATAATAATAATAATAATAATAATAATAATAATAATAATAATAATAATAATAATAATAATAATAATAATAATTGCATGGTCTCAGCTGCAGATTTTCAGAGTTACTGAAGTGATGCCATTTACGCGACCTGCTTACCAATTTCGAAATTCTGATTGTGGGGCATTGCCTAGCAGCGAAGCAGTATTCCACCGGACGGATACTGTAAACCAAATCCAATGACGATATACCCCTGATAGGACTTACCTTATCAAGCGACCGCTGCTCAGACCGAAAGCCTGCAGATTACGAGGCGACGCGTGGTGAACAAAATCAATCCTCTTGGCCGTTGTGTTCTAACCGTCACATAGCCCCTCAATTGTTCCCACGTAGGCTTGGACTTTGAACCAGCCCAGCCCCGAGGTCCAGGTAAAAATCTCTGACGTGGCAGAGAATCGAACCCGAGTTAGGTTCACTATCCCTAGACCGCATACTATGGTTGAGATAATTTATGTAGTGCCATTTACTGCGCTACCAGAGGTTTCTAACATGCTATGCAAAATCCGTTCTGCAGTGCCTTCGGACAAAGAACGACATTAGTTCGCAAGATAACCATGTAACATTTCTTCTACTCCAACTTATTCCTTAAGAGCGACTTATTATTTGTGGTTTTCCATTCCAAAAGCAATACATTATTAGCAGAAAAATAACTCAAAATTGTATTTATGTCAAAATAATCTGTATTTTTGTATCACTCAAAATGTTAAAGAGTTTTGAATGTTTTACGAACCGGTATATCGATGGCTTTCTTTAAAAACCTCGTAAGTCCGAATACTCTTCCTATCCATTATATTCCTTAAGACTGGTCACGCCTCCCAGTCCCATATTTATATGCAGTCCAAAAGAATAATTTTCGTTATGGTCATTTTCCTCTGCCAATTAGTAAAGGAAAATGAACCTTAAATACATTATACTGTAGGAGTGTGTAAATTTGCCATGCAATCAACATCCCTACAATACGGTACGTTAAGGTCCGTTTTCCTTTAGACTTTAGCAAAGGAAAATGAACACAGCGAAAATTATTCTGATGGACTGCATACAAATATATGACCGGGAGGAGTGGCCAGTCTTAAGGGATATAATAGATAGGAAGAACATTTGGACATACGAGGTTTTAAAAGAAAGCCATCGATATGCAAAGCTGTCTGATTACTGTAGCTACTGCAACATTTCAGTCTTAAGGATGTCCTTGATCATGAATTATCTGAGGTAAACAACATTTTAATTGTTTTACGTGAGCTGTTTAAAGTTTACACCACTCCGTTTGATTAGCCAGAAAAATCATCGAATAAAAGATTGTTCATTTTTGCTACACTAGCAACATCTAGCGAGTTTGTCTGCAAGGTAGAAATAAATGCCCAAATCTCGTCAAGCAGATATATGATATTCTAACAAACAGGGAAATTCTCCTTTGCACATAAGCAATGCTGTAATAAAATAATAATAACAACAGTAATAATAATAATAATAATAATAATAATAATAATAATAATAATAATAATAAATGGCGTGAGGCCTCCGGAGAAACCTGGTGCAGGTCATTCGATTTGACTCCCGTAGGCGACCTGCGCGTCGTGATGAGGATGAAATGATGATCAAGACGGCACATACTCCCAGTCCCCGTGTCAGGGAATTAACCGATTATGGTTTAAATTCCCGACCCTGCCGGGAATCGAATCCGGGACCCCTGTGACCAAAGGCCAGCACGTTAACCAGTTAACCATGAAGCGGGACATGCAATGCTGTGCATTTAAGGACTAAAAAATCTTAATAACAGTTTTACCGCAGCACTTCCGTCAGCTTCCCGATCCAGCTTTTTTTCTTTTTTGTTTTTTACAAGTGACTTTGCGTCGCACCGACACAGATAGGTCTTATGGCGACGATGGGATAGGAAAGGCCTAGGAGTTGGAAGGACGCGGCCGTGGCCTTAATTAAGGTACAGCCCCAGCATTTGCCTGGTGTGAAAATGGGAAACCACGGAAAACCATCTTCAGGGCTGCTGACAATGGGATTCGAACCCACTATTTCCCGGATGCAAGCTAACAGCTGCGCGCTTCTAACCGCACGGCCAAATCGCCCGGTGATCCGGCTATCGCAATAAAGGAGCTATACTTATAGGCCTACGTTCTAGGCGATGTAAGGAAGTTGCCACGGATACAGGAAAAATACCCTTCTCGGCGATGGTCAGTGATATGGTCCAATGTGCGCAATAAATTGTTACCGTTACATAGGAAAGAGACTCCATACGGTTTCATGAGGGAAATATTTGCTACGCAGGAGAAGCTGCATAGACAGAGAAGAGCAGATATGAATATTTGTGGACTCTGTCAACAAAATGACATACTAGTCCATGGCATAACAGCCTACACAGGAGCAGCAAATTTATGGCGACGGTCATTGACATTAATATGTCTTATGACAGGATGTGATCTGAAAATTTGCGTTACGAATGTTAGCATCATAAAATGTGTGATGGGAGTGTAACCCTAGCAACCGTAAAGACTGTGATGTATGGATGGATTGCCAGACATTGTTACTCGGAAACCGTGCAGGCTATGTCTTACGACTGGTGGCCATCTGAAATTAGCAGCCGTTGATGGATAGCCATGACCGGGAGACATATCGATGGCTTTCTTTTAAAACCTCGTATGTCCAAATGTTCTTCCTACCTATTATATCCCTTAAGACTGGCCACTCCTCCCGGTCATATATTTGTATGCAGTCCATCAGAATAATTTTCGCCGTGTTCATTTTCCTTTGCTGCTGTCTAAAGGAAAATGGACCTTAACGTTCCGTATTGTAGGGATGTTGATTGAATGGCAAATTTACACACTCCTACAGTATAATGTATTTAAGGTTCATTTTCCTTTACAACTTGGCAGAGGAAAATGACCATAACGAAAATTATTTTGGACTGCTTATAAATATGGGACTGGGAGGCGTGACCAGTCTTAAGGAATATAATGGATGTGAAGAGTATTCGGACTTACGAGTTTTTTAAAGAAAGCCATCGATATTTATGATCACTTGATTTTCGCTAAGGGAAAAGTGGTTACTTTTTTTTTTTTTAATATGCCGCTACAACCAACCCTAATGCAGTTTTACATGATCGACTACTAAAACGGGAATTTTTCTTTAGCTCGACTACTGTCAACAACTCAATTCTGTGCATTATCGCATCAACTGTGCAGTTCACATTCAGCCATATAAATCAGCCATTAAAAATAACAGCAAGACATTTTGTAGTTCATATACACCAGGAGAAGTGAAAATTCTTACAGAGCAAGAAATTACTGGTAGTCTTTGACAGACATCTTAAATGAACTTTTCAAAATGTTACATCGTCGACACCCATCACAATGAACACAGAAAACAGACTTTTATAATGCTTATACTCTACCAAGTAGGGTAGAGAGAAAATAATGTGAATGTACTGGTAATGCCATTTAGTGTCGAAGTATTTGGCCGTCCTTCAAAAATCGACTAGTTCAGTTGAGATTGAACCCACAAACTTTGCAACTGATCCAACAATATGGAAGCGATTTAATTTAAAACTAACATATTTTCAAGTCTCTTCATCCCTTATAATAGGGTTTGTGCCGGCAAGAGGATCTGGCTCTAAAACTGGACATAATTCCATACATAGCGCGGACCTCAAATCATTTGGAGAAAGGCCAGTAAGAAGAATTTCAAGCCTTTATTGGTAAAATTATTGTTCCACTCGTATTTAGTAGGACTGCACATGAGAGTGGTGGTGGTGGTAAATGAAATGGCGTATGGCTTTTAGTGCCGGGAGTGTCCGAGGACATGTTCGGCTCGCCAGGTGCTGAACTTTTGATTTGACATCCGTAGGCGACCTGAGCGTCGTGATGAGGATGAAATGATGATGAAGACGACACATAACTTACACCCAGCCCCCGTGGCAACGAAATTAACCAAAGACGGTTAACATTCCCGACCCTGCCGGGAATCGAACTCGGAATCCTGTGACCAAAGGCCAGCACGCTGATCATTTAGCTGCGGAGCCGGGCGGTTCTGGTGGTGATTATTCGTTTGAGAGGACGTACGACTAGGCAACCATCTGCAACAGAGAGAAAAATTGGAAGGGATTCGACACTTCGAAAAATGAAGATATCGGCTAAAGAAAGACAAAGGCCACGAAGGACTTGAAAATTAAAGACTCCCTAGCCCTAGAATGCTGCAAAATCCCCGGGGTCGTAAAAGAACGAGAGGTCGCATAGAACATATGAAAGTGAGGAGTCTGGAATAAATAAATGGAAGCAATGCCAGGACTCAGGTAAGGGTCTCGTGGTCGCCAACCCACGCTTCAATTTTGAGAACCCTATGGGCCCCTTTTAGTCGCATCTTAAGACAAGCAGGGGGTAGCGTGGGTGTTATTCTAGCATCCGAATCAGAGGGTGTTTGCACATAAGAGATGGCCGTGTCGTTGACATCGGCTGGTAAAAGAACCGTAGGGAATTATCAGTGCGCTAGTCCGTCCACTTTGAGTCATCAGTTTCGCAACTAAACTCAGTAATGTCTACGATGTTATGACCTGGAGGGAAGAATGGAACTTCGACATTGATGTGCAAGTCATTCAGCAGACGTTGTTCGCTAGTTTAGATCATAGAATATGTTTCTCCTTTTTCTACCGCTTTTCATACTCATGCGAGGTCGCAGGTGCGAACTGCGACGTACATCCTGATTTATCCCTGTTCACGGCCGGACGCCATCCCTATATGGAGGGCTGTATGCACTATTTCGTGCTTCTGTGCTTTGTTGCTTGAATGTGAAAAAGAGAGTGCTGGAACAGACACAAACACCTAGTCCTCGAGCCAGAAGAATTAAGCAGAAGCGATTAAAATCCCTGCCTCGGCCGGGAATCGAACTCGGGACCTTCTGAACAGAAAGGCAGTACGCTCACCACTCAGTCATGGAGTCGGACAAATCATTGGATATTATTATTATTATTATTATTATTATTATTATTATTATTATTATTATTATTATTATTATTATTATTATACCGAGCAAGTGGCCATGCGGTTTGGGTCATGTAGCTATCAGCTTGTATTCGGGAGATAGTAGGTTCGAACCCCACTGTCGGCAGCCCTGAAGGTTGTTTTCCGTGGTTTCCCATTTACACACCAGGCAAATGCTGGGGGCTGTACCTTAATTATGGCTACGGCCGCTACCTTTCAACTTCTAGGCCTTTAATATCCCATCGTGCCATAAGACCTATCTGAGTTGATGGGACGTAAAGCTAATCGTAAAATTATTATTATTATTATTATTATTATTATTATTATTATTATTATTATTAACTTCAAGAAGGAACGACTACAAAAAAAAATTCTTAAATCTAACTGTTAAATTGAACGGAAGGAAATTCAAGGATACAACTTCATTTCAACACGAGACAGAAATTTATTTCACTGTCATCGCTAAACTTTAGAATAGAATAATAGAATGTCCATGAATGTTGTCATCGGCTTTGTTTTAGGTTAAACTTTAGAGATCGTTATAGCGGCTCTCTTTATGCATTGTTAATTTATTATAAATTAATTAGCATCATTATGTAGATTATTGCAGTTTTAATCATCCATGTTGTATGTTGTTAAACCACCAAGTGGCTACTTGAACATCGTTACTGAAATAAATGAATACCAAAATAGAGCAGGAAATAAACTGTCTGTGAGCAATAACATCATGCAGAGAGAGGTGTGCAAAACTCAATATGGAAATTGTCCAATTATATTGTATTTTTTTAAAATTATTTTTTTTAGAAATACATTATTTAAGCCTGGTGTTTATGCTGCATAACATTAAGCCTTTTGGGACCAGGCTTGTTAAAGACGTGTGTGTCTAGAAATACTAGCTCTTAAATAAATGCTGCGCGTTTGTGGCATAGGCCTATTTTGAAATTCTCTTTTAATAAACCAATAACTTGTAAATACGACGTCTATATGATTACCTATCAAAAGGCCGAGCTGCGTAGTTCAAACGGTAGAACACTCGCTTTCTGAGTTCAAATTGGTGGGTTCGATCCCGGCTCAGTCCAGTGGTAGCCTATTTCAAATAAGTAAGCCTCGAGTCGATAGATTTAGTTGACACGTAAAATAACTATTACTGAACAAAATTGCAGCAGCTCGCCGTCCGAAAACCAGAACAGTAATTACGGGGACGCAAAAACTATTAGTTATAGATATTTTTTTGACATCGGTATGCCCAATGAAGAACACGACTGAATTTATTTAGCGGACGTGTTTGCTATATTAGTTACCAAAAATCTCTTCATCTTTTCGTTGAAATGTTTCTTGCATTCTTCTCACCCATTATTATTATTGTCTGTTCCAGTTTTGAGAAAACTGTAGTTCTTCATTGAAAATGGAAGGGAATAAAAGGACCATTATAAAGAAAGTTTGAAGGTTATTTCTACCCGTGGTTTAAGACAACCGTGAGTGCCATCCCAAGATATATGCATCGAACACAAACATACCCTGGGTTCAGCTGGAGTCACCGTAGCGTATTCGCTGCGGCGTGATCCTGTCAGCTCAGAGGTCCTCTGGTGAAGTTCTTTTCTTGGATTTGTGCTCTCAAGCCGATCTTAATCCACGTGCCTCGTAAAGCCCATTTTAAC
This sequence comes from Anabrus simplex, assembly GCF_040414725.1. Lineage (NCBI taxonomy): Eukaryota > Metazoa > Arthropoda > Insecta > Orthoptera > Tettigoniidae > Anabrus > Anabrus simplex. Next base: position 108,126,829 of record NC_090265.1, on the reverse strand, counting down.
TCACCCGTGGAGGGATCTGATTCGCTAACTTCAGGAACTGATAAAATAGCAACGGTGCGCGATATAATTTTTTTTTCAAATTATGTATTAGTATGACCAATCCCCTAACGCTCATATACTCGGCTCACGTTATTTCCAAACAGGCTGTATATCCGCACCAGCAAGCATTCTCACTACCTCCACAATAAACAAATCAATCAATCAATCAATCAATCAATCAATCAATCAATCAATCAATCAATCAATCAATCAATCAATCAATCAATCAATCAATCAATCAATCAATTAATCAATCAATCAACGCTTATCTGCATTTAGGGCAGTCGCCCAGGTAGCTGATTCCAAGTCTGTTGTTTTCCTAGCCTTTTCTTAAATGTTTGGAAAGAATTTGGAAATTTATTGAACATCTCCCTTGGTAAATTCATCTCACTCACACTTCTACCTATAAACGAATAGTTGCGACTGATAGCACACCGTTTTTTTAAATGCTATTTATTCGGGGCGTCGACCTAAGAAGATCTTTTGCCCCTACTTTGCACCATATGTTGTGGACCTGCGTGTATTTGGAAATGGCGGAAGTGTAAAGTGTTGAATGTGATGAAAGGAACATTTAAGACGTCACAAACACCCATTCCCCAGGCCAGGGATATTAATCATTTACTAGACTATTAAAAACCCCTGACCCGGCCGGGAATCGAATGCGAGGACGCCGGGTGACAGGCAGACGCGTTTCCCCTTACACCACGGGGCCAGACATAGTATACCCGACTTTCTTAAGAAATTACGAATTCGCCCAGACCTCATGAATCTGACGAGAAGTAACCGCGGATGGGCAATTAAAAATAATTTGGTTCGCTAATTGATCTCCTCCATCCAAAATACATATCACAACTGTAAATATCCCCGATCAAATTTTCTCCATTGTGAATAAATTTCACTTTATTAACATGCTCCACAAATTCAGACAGTATTAATAGGCCTAATCATTACTGCTTAATAATAAAACCTAAATTACCGGGATAAATTCGCTAGTGGAACAGTTCACTAGACTTCCTTTGTGAAAATATATTTTTAGAAATGGCGCCTGAGGGGATGATAGCAGTAATATTTGTATAACTTAGTATGCCTGTACTTGATGAATATGGATGATTTGGTTTTTGTTCCTTATAAGTACTTTGCGCTGACAATTCATATTCTTGTATGTGTGCTGTAAGTGTCCATTGTGCATGGAGGATGATCAAATGTTGTTACAACAAAGGTCAATTAATTAAAATAAATTAAAAGAACTTAGTACGTCCAATTAACTATTTTTACAGCTTTCGGAGCCGCCGAGCTGCCGTAATTTTCTCCCCTGGAAGTTCTTTTTTCGTGTCAGTAAACCTACTGACACGAGGCTTTGGCACTGTACTGAGGTGGGATCGAACCTGCCATGTTGAGCTCAGCCCAGTATCTAGATTTTTAAAAATAGGCTAAACTTTTCCTCTTCGTAAAACAGGAAGCTCTTAAAAATAAACGAACCGAGTGAGTTTGCTGTGCGGTTAGGAGAGCGCAGCTGAGAGCTTGCATTCAGGAGGTAGTGGGTTCGAAACCCACAGTCGGCAGCCCTGAAAGTGGTTTTCCGTAGTTTCCCATTTTCACACCATACAAATGCTGGGGCTGTACCTTAATTAAGATAAGAGCCACTTCCTTCCCACTCCTAGCCCTTTCCTATCCCACCGTCATCATAAGATCTGTCTGTGTCGGTGCGACGCAAAGCAACTTGTAATAAAAAAAGTTAATAAGTAAACATCGTAGGCCTATAAGGGTTCATGAGAAATTGAGGTGTTTATTTATGTACACCTGTATTTAATGATGGAAGTATAATTGTATCCTCCTTGATGCTCTACCGTAGACGACATCTCAGCCGGAGTTTGGAAGCAATAGGATGGCGAATGTTATTTTAAGGGGAGTATTGCGAGATTAAAATGTCTGCGATGAATTGGTCAGTTTATTTAAATTTGATTCCTCCTTCAGTCAAATGCACGCAGTTTCTTAAACGGTCATCTATACAAGCCATGACCATGCTATATGTTCCTTAACAGCAATGTCATTATTCAAGCTGAAGGTTGCACCAGTAGCATCGTATGAAATTGAGATAACATAGCCGTGCCTTTCATACAGAAATCTGAAAACTTTAGATAGAACTGAAGTCAGAGACACAAGAAGAGAGCTCTGCATTTCAGAGTTTTCACCAAATCGGCTTATATAGCAGGAACATCTTCCTCGATAGAAGACCTGATAGCAACTGATAATCTTACACCTACCCCAGCTACGAAAATGTTCCTGGACGAACGACTCCAGAAAACTTCAGAAATAGACCCAGAATTCTTCAATACTCGCGCGATGAACAATGATGAAAGCGACCAATTTTGAACTACATCACCTCTATACGAGAGGAGCAATTCACGGCTTTCATCATCGTAACTTATATCTAATAAGAAAGGTTTCTACTAGGTATCCAGTGACTGTGTTTGTAAAACATGCGGCTCACATTGTTCACTAGACTATAGGCTACCATCTGTTCAAACTGCACACAAAGAACACTTCCTCTTTCTCATTATGAAAAAGATGAAACATTGTACTGAACTCATAATTCTACAAGTTAAAGGGTTCAGTACGGACAATGAATTTCTGTATTTTTAAAATCATATGTAAACATTGTGTTTAATCGATAACACGAGTATAACAAATCCCTAACGTCCGCCTCTGTGGTGTAGTGGTTAGTGCGATTAGCTGCCATCCCCGGAGGCCCGAGTTTGATTCCAGGCTCTGCCACGAAATTTGAAAAGTGGTATGAGGGCTGGAACGGGATCCACTCAGCGTTGGTAGTCAACTGAGTACAGGTCGGTTCGATTCCCACCTCAACCATCCTGGAAGTGTTTCTCAGTTGCTTCCCACTTCACCTCCAGGCAAATGCCGGGATGCTACCTAACTTAAGGCCACGGCCGCTTCCTTCCCTCTCCCTTGTCTATCCCTTCCAATCTTCCCATTCCCCACCAAGGCCCCTGTTCAGGATAGCAGGTGAGGCCACCTGGGCGAGTTACTGGTCATCCTCGCCAGTTGTATCCCCAACCCAATGTCTCACGCTCCAGGACACTGCCCTTGAGGCGGTAGAGGTGGGATCTCTCGCTGAGTCTGAGGAAAAAAACAACGCTGGAGGGTAATCAGATTAAGAAAGAAAGAAAGAAAGAAAGAAAGAAAGAAAGAAAGAAAGAAAGAAAGAAAAAGAAAGAAAAATCACTAATTCTGCCTGTCGTTCACAGAGATATTGAGGAAACGAGACGGTTTCAACAGCTGAAATTGTTACCATTTATAGATTATGTCTTCATTACAATAAAAATACAGTGAACCACCCACGATCACGAGTTTTGTATTTTTTAAAAGAAAAATACCTTTGTATCAGCCAAGTTATTGTCTCCATCGCCATGATGCTGTAGGTACACGGTTATATCTATCGGCATGAGGTCGAACTACGTACATGCTGACTTCCATAGATACCGTACGTGGAGAAAACGGGAACGTTCGAGGGTTAAATTGGTACCAGATATGGCTTACAGGAATAATGCAATGAAGATCATCATTCTTGAACTATTTAGTGAAAAATGCTATCTTTCAGTGAAATGAATGAATCATTTTTTGTTCCTTTTATCGCTGCCGATAAGCACAAATTACAACAGCGCACCTGGTGGCCATGGTCGTTAACGCGTCAAGTTTACATGGTCTGATACCGTGGTTCGAGTCCCGTTCATGGAAAATGCTTTTAACATAACATTGGCCTTTTCTGACTAGACCTAGTGCACTAAGTCTTCTGGTATAGACTAGAGAAAGTTGTTACGGTACTTTCATTATCTGTCTCATACACATACACAGTTTTGACATCAGAATGTTGGCCGGTACGGTAGGGGAGGTGGTGGTATACAATTTCTTATCACTAGAATGCGTGCCAAAATCTGGATTAAATTCCAAACCTCTCCGAAGTGATCATATGGAGGGAGACAGATGACGCTGTTGATGGTAATTCCTTTTGGACAGTTGTAGGCCTATGTAGCTTTTTTGCCAGCGGCTTTACGTCGCACCGATACAGATAGGTCTTATGGTGAGGATGGGATAGGAAAGGCCTTGGAGTTGGAAGGAAGCGGCCGTGGCCTTAATTAATGTATAGCCGCAGCATTTGTCTGATGTGAAAATGGGAAACCACGGAAAACCATCTTCAGGGCTGCTGACAATGGGATTCGAACCCGCTATTTCCCGGATGCAAGCTAACAGCTGCGCGCTCCTGACCGCACGGCCAACTCGCCCGGTATGTAGTTTTCTCAAGAGTACGCAGATCCATAGAGGTCAGAGTAAACTCCAAGCTGCAACTGCATTCTCTATGGTTTGTAAGGAAATACTGTAATACCTGTTTTGATTCCATTCTAATGCCGTATAAAACCATTTAGAATTTCCAATAAATTTATGGACAGTAATTTCGACTGTCGAGGACAGGCTTATGTAGACCTACTAGTATAAATATTAACTACTGCGTTCGATGTTGCACTTGTAACTGGTATAGGCCTACCTAAGTTTAGAGGCGAACGATTAGACTACAAGTTTTCTGTCATTTAATATCACCAATCACATGTGAGAGTGGTGTGTAATTTTTGTCATATGAGTCGTGATAATACGATGGCAAATAGCGAGCGGTATTGGAGCCCGCGTCTGAATGGCCGCGAGCCAAGCTGTCGGTCCCGTCCCACGCCACACGTGTGGAAGGAGTGTTCGTTGTTTGCAGGGCTTGCGAGCTTGCTGTTTGCGAATGTAGTCGGTAGCTGTGTGCCCAGTTAAGTGTTCTGATGAAGGCATCCTCTGTACGTACAGAATAATGCGTGATACACTTCGCTGCTGTTTAGCTTCCAGCACAACATTTCCGTAACGCCTATTATTATGTTTACCGTCGTGGAAACTAACAGGGAGAGAAATATTCTACTTCTTTTTTCCAGATGGTATTGCAGAAACGAACCTATTCTTCTCTCAAACAGTGTATTGCGTGCATTATACTTCCAAAGGGTGCAGTCATACAGTGGAGAGATTTTACTACCGGAACCAAGTTCTGTTTTCACAGTTGGCAGTAGAATACATACCGTACTAAACAAAGGTTTTATTTTATAGGCAAATCTTTCTCATGAGTTGCTAATGGTACATTTTTAGGAATTAGAAACCATCCTTACGCATTTTATTCTATGTGAACTAGATTTAACATAGAAACCACCTTAGCCGGGCTTCTAAGGTGAAGTTTGCGGGTTCCATCTTAGCTCAGTTTGGTGGTATTTGAAGGTGCACAGGGAAGCTGGCTTCGTATTAGTAGATTTACTGGCAGCTGAATGAACCCTTGCAGGTCAAAATTTCGGCAGTTCGAGGTCGCTGAAAACCATAAAAGAAGTTAGTGGGACATAAAATCATCATCAATCTTCTTCTTCTTTTCCCACCGCTTTTCCCCACACCTGTGGGGTTGCGGGTGCGAACTGGGTCGCACATGTGGATTTGGCCCTGTTTTACGACCGGATGCCCTTCCTGACGCCAAGCCTATATGGAGAGATGTAATCACTATTGCGTGTTTCTGTGGTGGTTGGTAGTGTGGTATGCAGTCTGAATATGAAGAGAAGAGTTTTGGGACGGACACAACAACCAGTCCCCGAGCCAGAAGAATTAATCAGAAGCGATTAAAATCCCCGACCCGGTGGGGAATCGAACCCGGGACCCTCTGAACCGAAGGCCAGTACGCTGACCATTCAGCTAACGAGTCGGACATCATCATTATTATTAATATATTAAAATTATTCTGACATATTTTATGTGTGCCATTTGATGGGTAAGTTTATATTTGCTTGCATCCTTAGACCTATTTAGTTTCTACGTAATAATAACAGCAATAATAATAATATTAATATTATTATTAATAATAATAATAATAGACTAATAATAATAATATTAATATGATGATGATGATGATGATGATGATGATGATGATGATGATGATGATGATGATGATGAATATTTGGACACCATCTAGAGGTGAAAGCAAATCCTGTCTATTTTTTAGAAAACGAGTGGGATCGATTTCCATCCCTTAAAAATCACATCTCTCAAATTCATGGTCCTGTAAAGCTGTATGGAAGAATTTCTTTCTTTCTTTCTTTCTTTCTTTCTTTCTTTCTTTCTTTCTTTCTTTCTTTCTTTCTTTCTTTCTTTCTTTATTTATTTATTTATTTATTTAATCATTTATTATTTGCACAAGTCAAATCATTCAATGGTAGACCTATTTAGATAATACAGCCTATGTGACTCAAGTCCCTTCAATTATTGTACTGTTGTAAGGAAATGTGTTTCTGATATTTATTCCCAAATCTTACCTGACATACTCCAGGAACATGGCGAGATTCCGATATTCAAATCCAAATCATCTTCCTACATACTACGTAAGTTAGCTAATGAACCAACTTTCAATAACATAATTTATCTAGAAAAAAAATCATTGTTCTGAGATTTGATGTTCGAATTACAGTGGCTGAAACGGTTGTCCAGTTTGTGAATTTTCACTTCGGGTTTTTCCTCACTCACTACCGGTAAACATCGAGATATATTTAAAATAGCAGGGCATCGAACCCATTCCAACATCTTAATAATTTGCGGACACTCTTGCTATAACCGACTCTACAACAACAAGGATATCAGATCGTTCGTACATACAAATTAAACGGAACTGATGATGATATGATCCAGGCATCCGAAACAAATGAACAACAACTTTTCCCGACAATGAAACTTCACTCATTATTGAAGAAAAAGCAGTAAAATACTTTTTACGGATGAGGGCTCCAGATCAACACCACAACCGTGTAGAAACACGGAATGCCATAGAGACATCGAAGTTAAGCAGTAATGGATGTTGTCAGCATTTCATCCCTGTTGAATAGTGAGTGGCGGGTGGAGTGGGGTTGGCGGCGGGGGGAGAGTCGGGGGTGATCGGCCGTCCTATTACACGTGAACTCTGGCTCAGGTTGCTTAATTGGTGGCACTAAGTAGCCAATGTCCAGATTCCCTTGAATATACTGCGCTTCAATTTAAGTGATGAATCCAGAAGGACACGGGTTCAATTTCTCGTCAGGAAGTTCAGATGTAGTATTTAGAAACCAAATTTCAAAATGTAGAGAGGGATATGGCCATGGGTTCACACAACTTATAACAGAAACCAGTTCCACGCCACTTCCTGGGAGTAAAAATAATCGGTATAAAGCGAACCTCTCTTTACTCCTTTCTCTGAGATATTTTACAGATTTGCTTAATTGCTAGATATTTATTATAACTTATGTAGGCCTACTCGCAAGAGAGATTAGTAATATATAATTACTGGAACATTCATTATAAGGCAAAGGAACTGAGTATCTGGCCACCTTTGAGAATTAACCCGAATACACTTCTGTCCGGTGATTCTCCGTCGCTCAGGCGGCAGCGCGCCGGTCTCTCTCCGCTGGGTTCCATGATTCAAATCCCGGTCACTCCATGTGAGATCTGTGGTAGACAAAGCGGAGGGGGGACAGGTTTTTCTCCGGATACTCCGGTTTTCCCCGTCATAATTCATTCCAGAAACACTCTCCATTTCATCCGTCATTACTTAATCATTGCCCCAGAGAGTGCGACAGGCTTCATGGGGCTTCATTCATTCCATTCCTGACCCGGTCGAATGACTAAAAACAGACTGTGGATTTTTACACTTCTGTCCAAACAGTGCATTAACGAATAGGGCCTATTCAATGTGACAAAACCCAGTACTCAGCTCTTCTGAAATTGAAATGTTTGTCTCTGGAGCCATCTACTGGGATCGAACAAGTGGCTGCGTGATTTGGGTCGCGTAGCTATCAGCTTGAACCCCACTGTCTGCAGCCCTGAAGATGGCTGTTCAAGACGGATCGACGATCATTTTCGGTCTTGAATATCTGGCGTAGACTATAGGCTACGCTCGTTTCGTCATGACACGTTTAATCGTTCTCGTTAACGATGTCTCAATGCACGTCCCATTTTCACACCAGGCAAATGCTGCGGCTGTACCTTCGTTCCCAATCCTAGCCCTTTCCTATCACATCGTCGCCATAATAACACATAGAATTTCTCAATAGAAGTTTACCGGGATGAGTGGCTCAGATGGTTGGGGTGTTGGCCTTCTGACCCCAACTTGGCCGGTTCGATCCTGGCTCAGACGGAGGTATTCGAAAGTGCTCAAATTCGTCAGCCTCATGTTGGTAGATATGCTGACACCGGGACTAAATTTCATTAAAACTAATTAACAGGGCATTAACTAATTAAGTTTACAAGAAGGGGATCGCTTACATCAGACTCTAGTGGTTCCATATTGAAGAAGACGGGAATATGCTACACTGATTTACATTTGAAATGTTGTATCTTATATTGTATGTAGCAGACGAAGCAGGATAACCTTCTGTCATACTGTGCTCATGAGGCGCGAAGGAAAGACTTGACATGCTCGGCTAGCAAAGCGCTAAGAAACAAAATAAACTTTTATATCTCACTTTGTCAGAATGTTTATTTTGAACACAAAGAATTGATCAGTGGAACAAAAACATTTCATTAAGCATAATCTCTCGAAGTAGGCTACACCGCAGAAGTGAACTAATAAGACAGACTCTCATAAATTATGCTCATTGCCGTAAACACGAATACCCTTGACTTGAATGAAAGGGGACTTGATTCACCATTAGAAATCCGAGTACTTTAGCAAAAAGCTTGTAGGTTCATTCGGCCTACAACGGAAATGAGTGAATTCCTAGAAGTCAGCCAAACATAGAGCTAACTACTGTATATTAGGCCTACTTAAAGCCAAGTTTACCGCTTGTCTTCAATTCTTAAGTGGCCTGTTTGCAGGCAGCCTTGCATCCATGCTGTCAAATGCGTAACAAATTTGACAGTAACTACGATAAGAAAACGCTACATTGCATTCAGTTCCGATCTATTTCTGCGTCCAAAGACATTGATTATTTTAATTTAATCCAATTTGATTGTGTAAATGGGATTCTAGCTGAATGAGAGTGGTAAGAGTGTATTATTACCAGGGTTAAGTTCTTGATACCTAAAATTTTTTAAAAAGTCTATAAAATGACGGCAAAAATCAAGTAAAATGAACACAAAACTTAAATAAATGACATAAAATTTAAATGAATTTTTATAAGCAATTTACTAATCAAGTTGGTATAGCCTCTATTTATTTCTGGGCTTTTGCTGTGTCAAAGAAACAGAGTGAAATTCTTTACGTTTCGCAGAGAATTTTGCTCCGTGACTTCAGAAGAAAATCTCGACAGTTCGCGAGGAAGACTTTTCCAAGGAGTAAGTGGTGAACAAAGTCCCCAGATTGACAAAGCGTTGTGAAGATTCTCAAGTCAAGAAAATGACTCAAAACGTATAAAATAGTCTAATAAATTCCATAAAATGACCAAATAATTACGTATAATTTTAGAAAATGACCTAAAAATTGCAAAATGGCAAAAAATGACAAAATGACCTAATAAATGAGCATTTCTACAATGCGGGAACTATGATCAGGATTCCTGTCAGGTTAGCAATGTCTGTTGTGAACCATTTAAAAGATGACATGTCATCAGAATCTCAGCCCTGGTGATCACCAAGACGTAGAACTTTTTGAATTGGCTTTACGTCGCACGGAAACAGATGGCAACGATGGGATAGGAAAGGCCTAGGAATGGTAACGAAGCGGCCGTAGCCGTAATTAAGGCACAGCCCCACCATTTGCCTGGTGTGAAAATGAGAAACCATGGAAAACAATCGTCAGGGCTGCCGACAGTGGGGCTCAAACCCACTATCTCCCGCGCCCCTAACCGCACGGCCAACTCGCCCAGTAGACGTAGGAATGTGTCATTATACCTATGATACCGATTCCTCGGATTTAAGCACACCTTTATTTTTATTATTATTATTAACAAATACATCGCAAATGGGAAATATCCCGGTGGCAATGGTCAGTAACAATAGTGTGTTAATAAAGTAAGACTTAAACATAATTAAACAACACCAACAAGAGTACAACAAGCAATTCCATGGGAAGGAAATATTACAAGAAATAGGCCTACTACTAGTTTAACCTTCTAAATTCAGGGGACAATCAGCTGATCCAGAAATCGATCCCACAACTTTGAGCATATAACTTAATGTGACAGCCAAATGAACAACGTTATACAGCCGGTTTGACTGTAGATTATTACTGTTTATTAGTTGACAGGGGAATCGAGACGTCCCGGACGTATTTTGCCTTATTTCTCTGGTGATCTCAAAGAAATTCGTTGTGTTCTTGTTCCAAACATATTAGGTTCGATCCCGACATAGGTCATTGGGTGGTAGTCGGTGTTAAAGTTTTCATTCTATACACGGAAAAGGTACAGTGGACCTTCTAGACGGTAACTACTGAACCCATGACCTTACCAGCAAGGGTTCACTATGTCCCTCAGAGCAAGTAGATCTGTGGTGGAGGAGCGACTGTCAGACATGTTAAGCTGGGAGCGATTGACAGGACACCACTCAAACATGCCATCCTCGTGTCGGTAGATTTAACAGCACGTAAAAGAACTTCTATGGGACACAATTCTGGCACATCGGCATCTCCGTAAATCGTCAAAGTAGTTAGTGGGGCGCAATACTAGCAAAATTATCGTTGTTAGTTTCTATTGATCAGTATTCAACAGGCCAACTATTTTGGTCAAAAACTTGTGACCATTTTTTATCCTAAAATTATTTCATCATATTCTTTCATGTAACATTTAACTTGTTTTTCCTATTCTTCTTCCTAGTCTTGTTTTCCAGTTTATTGGAGTCAGAATTTCATGTCGATTTGGCCCTGTTTTTAGGTCGGATGCCCTCTCTCACGGCCAAGCCTGTGTGGAAGGATGTATTCACTACTGCGTGTTTCTAGTAGTATGGCGTATTCCATGTGTATGAAAAAACATATTGAGTACAAACATCCGCTGACCGAGCCAGAGGAACTTATTATACGTAGTTAAAATCCCCGCCATGGCCAGGAAACGAACCCGGGTCTGTCTGAACCGGAGGTCAGAACTCTGAACATTTAGCCAAGGAACAGGACTTACACGATTTAACCACGAAAGAAAATCCCGTCCGACTCTGTGGTGTAATAACTAGTGTAATTAGCTGCCACACCCGGAGGCCCAGGTTCGATTTCCGGCTCTGACACGAAATTTGAAACGTGGAACGTGGAACGTGGACTGGAACCGGGTCCACACAGCCTTGGGAGGTCAGCCCAGTAGAGGGGTGTCGATTCCCACCTCATCCATCCTCGAAGTGGTTTCCGTTGTTTCCCACTTCTTCTCCAGGCAAATTCCGGGATGGTACCTACGTTGAGGCCATGGCCGCTTCCTTCCCTATTCCTTGTCTATCTCTTCCAATCTTCCCATCCCCCACAAGGCCCCTGTTCAGAATAGCAGGTGAGGTCGCCTGGACGCGGTACTGGTCCCCCTTCACAGCTGTATCTCCGACCAAATGGGTCAGGCTCCATGAAATTGCCCTTATGGTGGTAGAGGTGGGATCCCTCGCAGTATCCGAGAAAAAACAACCCTGGAAGGTAAACGGATTAAAATAAATAAATAAATAAATAAATAAATAAATAAATAAATAAATAAATAAATAAATAAATAAATAAATAAAATCCCACTTTCATTACGTTTATACTCTAATATTCCTCAAATTTTCAGCCTCTTCCTTGGTTAATAACTTGCATAAACAGAATTTCTAAGCGTTCGTTTAGGAAAGAGTTAGTGGTGCTGTTAAAGTGCTTCACTCTGTATAACATGATTCTTTTACGCCCCTTGATTGATGGGGACCTTTCTACTCTCTCAATGAAGCGGAACTAGCTTATAAGGTAGTTACTTCCTGGAGGGTAGCAATGACGTCTGTGTCCCGCCCCTGACGCACGCCAAACCGGAATTTCACCGGAGGCGCTTTGCAGAGGGGATGTGTTATCGCACCCATTTATCCGACGCCTACATAACCTAATTCCTCGCCCCCAAGACTTGTAATCGGATATAAACATCGGCAATTTCCTTCCAACAATGGTACAACAGCAGCTATTCTGGTGTAATTGCCCGTGGTGAGCTAAACACGGTTATTCCGCCTTAGCGCAGAAATATCCTCGTCACCCCCTAACCAAGTACGAGTAATCGTAAAGCTGCAATCATAGGTCTGGATGTAGTAACAAACGCATTTTGTGAATCCAATTGTCGCCTTCTGCTAACAAGGGAATTGTTTGTATTAGTCCAGACCGATAACAACGAAATTCGATAAGATGACCAATTAAGACATTAAAATACAATGCGATGGCTTTCTTTTAAAACCTCGTATGTCCAAATGTTCTTCCTACCTATTATATACCTTAAGACTGGCCACGTCTCCCGGTCATATATTTGTATGCAGTCCATCAGAATAATTTTCGCTGTGTCCATTTTCCTTTGCTAATGTCTAAAGGAAAATGGACCTTAACTTAGCGTATTGTAGGGATGTTGATTGCATGGCAAATTTACACACTCCTACAGTATAAAGTATTTAAGGTTCATTTTCCTTTACAAATTGGCAGAGGAAAATGACCATAACGAAAATTATTCTTTCGGACTGCATATAAATATGGAACTGGGAGGCGTGACCAGTCTTAAGAAATATAATGGATAGGAAGAGTTTTCGGACTTACGAGGTTTTTAAAGAAAGGCATCGAATGGTAACACTCATTCTTCCGAAAAATAATACAATTTTGCTTTACGGCGCAGTGACCCAGATAGGTTTTTTTTTTTTTTTTTGCTATTGGCTTTACGTCGCACCGACACAGATGGGTCTTATGGCGACGATGGGACAGAAATGGGCTAGGAATGGGAAGGAAGCGTACGTGGCCTTAATTAAGGTACAGCCCCAGCATTTGTCTGGTGTGAAAATGGGAAACCACGGAAAACCATCTTCAGGGCTGCCGACAGTGGGGTTCGAACTCACTATCTCCCGAATACTGAATACTGGCCGAACTTAAGCGACTGCAGGTATCGAGCTCGGTCCAGATAGGTTTTATGGCGACGATGGGATAGGATAGGCCTAGGAGTGGGAAGGAAGCAGTCGTGGACTTAATTAAGGTACAACCCCTTAATTTTCTTGGTGTGAAAATGGAAAACCACGGAAGAACATCTTCAGGCCTGCCGACAGTGGGGTTCGAACCCACTACTTCCCGGATACAAGCTCACAGCTGTGTGCCCCTAAGCGCCCGGTGCGAAAAATAATAAACACGTACTTGGAAAACAATATTTTGTTGCTAGAACTTTAAATAAAACATGATGTATCGAAGGCATCAATTGCCATGAAATCTGTCAGGATGATCAATTAAGATACCAGAACATTGTACTCCTGCCATTGTTACACTGGCTGCGTGAAACGTGGAAAAATGGGTGATTCTCAACAGCAGTTTCATAGTTTCCTTGTTTGTACTAATAGGCTACGAAGTTAACTTATGTTGATAGTCGCGGCTGTGCCAAAACCGCGAATGTGACAATGCTCTTCCTAACTATTATTTCCCTTAAGGATACATGGACGCATGCACTATATAGATCTCCATCAACTCAAAACAAAATGGCATGATTTAAGGCCTATACATTCATTTCCAGAAAAAATCTTTTTAAATTTTGTGTGAAAAATATTTAATGCCGTTTTCTTTAAAGGTGCACTTTGCTCAGAAAGTACAGCATTTGCCTGGTGTGAAAATGGAAAACTGCGGAAAACCATCTTCAGGCCTGCCGGCAATGGGATTCAAACCCACTACCTCCCGGATGCGAGCTCACAGCTGCATGCTCCTTACCGCACGGCCAACTCGCCCGGTAATATGGCCCAGAGAGTGCTACTTAACTTCATTCATATGACTAATAGACGTAGATTTACACACTAAGTGAGATAATTCATTTTATTAACAATTTGGTCAATTGGTTCAACGGTTTCTGAGAAAAGCACACCTTTAGAGAACAATACATTAAAAACTATTATTTTACACATGAAGTTAAAAATATTTTTCTGGAAATAAATGCAAAATTAATGCTAATTTTTTATTATTTTGGATTAAAGAATTTTATGACGCATGAGTAAAATGTAAGTGTTTTATCTTATATGTAATAGAATGGGAATAAGGTGGCATCATAAAAAACATGTATTGAAGGGGTGGGGCGCACCACCTAAAGGATAACGCGTTCTCTCTGGCCAGGAGATTAGACGGGGTTGGGAAGAAGTGAAAAAAATAAGGGACATGGGTAAAAGGCGATTTAATTAAGAGAGGAGGTGTGTAAGCGAGGTGTAGTTATATATAGTGCTTTATGTGCTTAGTTCTAGTCTATTCCCAAACCTACGTTGTGTCCTTAAGACTGGTCACGCCTCCCAGCCACATATTGATATCATCGCTGACAAAAATTTTCAATATTTTTACGCTAAGCATGGATTACATGGTAACACGAAATTTAGAAGCTGGTGTATTTTTCTTCTTAAAAGGGTTAAATATAAGGTTTTTCTATCTCAAATAGTATTAATGGTATGGTATTCACCTTTAGACTGCAGATAAATAAGCGTCCCTATAACATCGAAGAAATCAACACTCAAGAAAAGGAATTTATCATAAGGTAATGCTGCAGAGTTAGTAAATATAGACTGGAACTTCAAATTCCTACTTGTTGAATCTGGAACATTGAGAATACGATTTTGACCCTTCGAACAAAATGCAAAAAATAGAAATAAACTTTAGGAAAATAGGCCTATAGCCTTTTTCAAGCGAGTTTTCACTCGTGTTAAAAGAGGGAAAAGTCCTAACTCTTTAAAAAATCAAGTAGGCCTAAACATATTGGGTGATCAAGAGATATTTTTACTGTTTTCCTCTAAGTTCTTCACTCTCCTATTACGTAAGTGTTCATTTTATAGATAATATCTTTGAGCTATCATGATATTTGCCAAAGAGTCCTGCATGATTCCCAAGATTGGTGAAGTTCCATACAGGTTGTTATAGCGGTCTACATAACAACTGCGAGAAAATACTATAGTACTTGAATTACAACTATTTTTCTCAATACCCAATGAAATGAAATTAAATGGCGTATGGCTTTTAGTGCCGAGAAATTCCAGGACGGGTTCGGCTCACCAGGAGCAGGTCTTTTGATTTGACTCCCGTAGGCGACCTGCGCGTCGTGATAAGGATGACATGATGATGAAGACAACACATAGGCCTACACCCAGCCCCCGTGCCAAGGAAATTAACCAATGATGATTAAAATTTCCGACCCTGCCGGGAATCGAACCCGGGACCCCTGTGACCAAAGGCCAACACGCTAACCATTTAGCAATGGAGCCGGACTCAATACCCAATGCTAAACGCATGTAAAAATAATGGCAAGTGAGATAAAATTTACGCCTTAAGTTAATAATAATAGGCCTAGTAATAATAATAATAATAATAATCATAATAATAATAATAGTCTAATAATAATAATAATGCAACGACATTTTTCCTTCACAGTTTTCCATCCATATCCAAACGGCCCTCTTTTCGTCATATCGGATGAAATGAAATGTCGTATGGCTTTTAGTGCCGGGATATCCCAGGACGGGTTCGGCTCGCCAGGTGCAGGTCTTTCTATTTGACACCTGTAGGTGACCTGCGCGTCGTGATAAGGATGAAATGATGATGAAGACAACACATACAACCAGCCCCCGTGCCATTGGAATTAACCAATTAAGGTTAAAATCCCCGACCCGGCCGGGAATCGAACCCGGGACCCTCTGAACCGAAGGCCAGTACGCTGACCGTTCAGCCAACGAGTCTGACGTCATATCGGATGAGGTCACTCTAATCAACTTCCTTTGCTGCATCCTACTTGGGTGGTGTCACCCTTAAGACACTGTGTCACGTAGTCTGTGGACGAAGTTGAAATTGGAGGATAAATACACTAGTAAATAATATTAATAGCAGGCTACTGACTCTTCTAAAAGCTATGGAAACGTCGAGTGATTCATCTAAGAATTCGGATTCGACTCCTGAAGAAGCTTAGGGATAGTCAACACATAATTTCTATTTTCTTTATCGCTATCGCCATTCCAGGTTTGTGTGAGTTTTAGCGGAGGTCCTGTCTCCAAGTGTTAGTTCTTGTTTTAAGTCCCACACAAGTCACGGGGATTCGAACCCAGGGTGATCTTGTTAGTAATCGAGAAAGTAAGCCACAGCGATCTTGAAGTATTTTTAAAAAATAATTAAATAAATATAAAGTAAATTTGTATCCTCATCCTGATGTGTTGCAGCTTTTTTCAGCCCTCCTGCCATTCTTAAATCTCTGACAGTATCAGGAATCGAACCCGGGCAACCGAGGCCGGCAGTACTAACCATTGTGCTACGGAGTCGGGCAATAAAGAAGTGAATTGACCACATTTATTAACAGTAGATAGTCATTTTTTCAACGTTGTTAACTTCACTTGTTTAAGAGAGGCGAATTGAATGGAACCACGAAAAGTGAACAAGTTTTACGGTACTTATCTTCTTTATTATAGAGGTCAGCACAGGTCTTCATCGCTCAGTCAGCAAGACACTTCTTTCTCCATCTCAGTCTTGTAGACTTGTAAGTGTAGCTCTCAAGGAGAGAGGTCCGCCATGCTCGTTCTGCAGGTAGGACGCTGGGGAGAGGCGAGGTGTTGATAGGACCGGGCCTGGCTAGGGCTGGACTAACCGCGCGCACACACACCGTTCGGCATGCGTGAGCTCGGGGGCTCAAATTCCATACAGGCAGTCCTGACATACCTCGCGCGCAGCGTGAATATATTGGCTCCCAGAACATTCCTAGGATGAATGGTACAGAGAAACCACAAGTTGAGTCAATCAAATTTCACGCCAGTTGCGAAAGGTTTGAATGCCGTGATGTAGCTGGTTTCAGCCACGAGATAGTAACGAAGCTAAAGCACTGTATCGTACAATTAGACAAATAAATAAATAAATAAATAAATAAATAAATAAATAAATAAATAAATAAATAAATAAATAAATAAATAAATAAATATTTATTTATTTCTTAATCAGTTTATCAGGGTTGGTTTTCCCTCGTACTCAACGAGGGATCCCACCTCTACCGTCTCAAAGGCAGTGTCCTGAGCGTGAGACTTTGGATAAGGGGATACAACTGGGGGGAGGACCAGTACCTCACCTGTTATGCTGAACAGGGTGGGGGAATGGGAAGAATGGAAGGGATGGACAAGGAAGAGTGAAGGAAGTGGCTTTGGCCGTAAGTTAAGTACCATTCCGACATTTAACTGGAGGAGAAATGGTAAACCACAGAAAACCACTTCGAGGATGGCTGAGGTGGGAATCGAGCACTCTTCTACTCAGTTGATCTCCAGAGGCTGAGTGGACCCCGTTCCAGCCCTCGTACCACGTTTCAAATGTCGTGACAGAGCAAGGAATCGAACCTCGGGCATCCAGGGGGTGGCAGCTTATCACACTAACCACTACACCACAGAGGCGGACAAAAATAAATAAATAAATAAATAAATAAATAAATAAATAAATAAATAAATAAATAAATAAATAAATACATAAATAAATAAATAAATAAATAAATAAATAAATAATCTTAGAAATGTCTTTAGAGATGACCATCTTTCAAAGCAATCGAAAAGTCTCAAGGAATTCGTATTCGATTCCTGAGGATATTGATTTTTTCAGTTCATCCTCAACTGACTTCATAGTAATCAAACCTTTGTCTGAAAGGTGTCTTCAACGTAAGTTAATTGAACATTAGAACTAACTGGGTCTTTCTTGTTCCTGCCGTTGTTTAAAACTTAGTTTCTGCGATTCAGCACATGTAGGTGTTCGTTATTATTCAACAAATTTTCTGCTTTCAACGAAACTTAAGATAGGTCAACTTTTATGGTTTCCAGAGACGCCAAGATGCCGGAATTTCGATCTTCCAACACGAAACTGATATATTTGAGCACCTACAAAAACTATAGTAGGTCAGTAGCGTTATCTGCACGTTCACATAACAAGTTCCATGATTGGATAATCAGATTGAAAAACTTATTGTCGCTGCGGAGGCAACGCTAATTCCATCCATTATTTTCCTTACGACTGGTCACTTCTCTCAGCAACATATGGACATGCAGTCTATTGGAACAATTTCCGTTGTGTTCACTTTGTTATGCTTGTGTATAAAGGAAAATGAACCTTCTATACAGTAAGATACTGTAGGAGCGCATAAGCTAAATACCTCATACAAACATACATCCCTACAGTAGGCCTACTGTATGATAGGGTTCATTTTCCTTTACACGTCACTATAGGAAAATGAACACAGCGAAAATTGTTGTGATGGATTGCATAACTTATTCAGAAGTAGCTGGGAGGCGAGACCTATCTTAAGGAACATAATGGTAGGAAGAGCATTGTCAGATACGAGGTATTGCTCCGTAGGCGACGATATGGATATGCAGTCCATCACAGATATTTTCGTCGCATTCTTTTTCCTATAGTGATGTTTAAACGAAAATGAACCTTACTGTAGCGTACTATAGGAATGTATGTTTGCATGATGTATTTAGGCGTACGCACTCCTGCAATATTACGTATTTAAGGTTCATTTTCCTTTACACATTATCATAGGAAAATTAACACAAAGAAAATTGTTCTGATAGACTGCATCTCAGTGGCGACTCCTGGCTTCTGGTTTAGGGGATGTAACCGAGAAAAAATTGCACACATCAATGCAAACAGACCGTCATTCCAAACAAATTTTTCAAGAGAAAACAACAAACAAGGCCAACAGAAAAGTTTATTTAAGTCTCACATCCACTAATTCAACGGTCTGTTTCATAAATATTTCTGTTGAAATTATGAACACACAACTTACGACCTAAGCTGTGTAGTTACATTCAGAGTTGAAAGCGGTTCTACTTCATTTATAATTCTACTTTTCTCCGTAAAAGAAAGTATACTAAATGGTTCTCTTAATAATCGTTCAATTATACAATGGTTAGAAACCAATTCGGTTTGCGCGGTAGATACGCGTGACCCTGGCGCTCCTACATCCATGCCTACTAAACGACTCTCTGATCGGTGTGACGTCATTTCAAAATCGCATCATTCCCACATTTTCTTTGTTTGATATTTACACTATGAGCACATTAAACTGTATCATTTATATTACAACAACATACATTTGTCATGTATCATCATTTATAGTACAAGAAAAGAACCACTCACAAGCAAGTACTCCAATATTTCACGAAATAGCAAATAAATCCCGGCCACACACGATAACTTACAGTTCAGGGTTCCCACTTGCACCGCCCTCTTGATGGATGTGGCTGTTCGTTCCGCATTCCAACCCCACGAAAGAGATCAACAAACAACAAAGGTCCAATGCTGGTGGTGCCATCTCTGGAGTAATTTGGCAATTAGTAGCAGTCACTAGCCGGCGACGCTCGCTTCATCCATCTCTGAGTATCAATAAATGTGCGTTTGAATTTTATATAAATAACTTCCATTAAAATATGAAAAATTAATATTTATTTTTCGTTGAAAATACAAGGGATGTAACACATCAATCGCATGTATGGGAAATTTGCCACTGCTGCATATCCATATATGGCTTGGAGGTGTGACTAGTCTTACGGAAAATAATGGATAGGAAGTGCATTGTCAAATACGCGGTATTGCTCGCGCAGCGACGATTTAAAAGAAAACAATAAAACTTACCCCATTAGTGTTGATAATGCTCTCCCTCAGCCTGTAGACAAGCGTTGTACTGTGTGGATGATGCGATGATATTCCGATTTAGCCTACTCTCTGCTGTTCAGCCTCACGAATCTTCAACATTCTAGTGCGAATTGCATTTAAAAATGTACAGTATATGAAAATACGCTGTTCGGCACTTAATTCAGAAGCCATGAAAGGCACTAAACCGATCAGTTACTTCTGTATAAGAAGCAATCACGCTGTACGCTGTACGGAAGCTTATCGCAAACTATCTGAGACCATGACATCACTGGGCGAGCTATATGGATCAAGTGGCTATTACATCATCTCCTCGCCCGAACGGGGCACAGGGAATATACAGCAAATCGACTGAGGCTCACACTATTTATTTATTTATTTATTTATTTATTTATTTATTTATTTATTTATTTATTTATTTATATTGTGCCCTTTCTCGCCTTATGGGTGCAATATTTAGTTAGTTAGTTAGTTGCTTGTTTATTTACGTCATCGGGCCTTGGACTAGACTGATGCAGTTCTCCAGTTCATATCACCTTACCCTTTCCCACCACTCCTCCAATTAAACACTAACATTCTCACTAAAGACCGCGCGGCCCCCCATATTCAACTAGTCAGACTCTCATAACGGATCTCCGTACTCACTTAGGACCTTAAATATTCGCTTGAAGAAAGGATGAAACTATAACAAAACGAATTAGGCCTACTTGAGAGACAGTTAAGGTATTTCATTATTAGCCGCGGAAGTAGGTCTGTATATTTTTGAATGGAACGTGTTTTATATTTCAAATTTCGAACTCTTAATTACTAGGCCCCATACCTTAACGAATGTTGGGAATAAAATTTGTAGAAAGCTGCATCGTAAAAGCAAACGCACTTCAATGCACCATACAGGGATTGTGGGGCAAGTGAGTCATAGGAGGCAAATGCGTCTACAGCTTTCTTCGACACCATATTTGAAGCATTGCAGCGAAGCTAGCTGAGTAGCCAGTGATGAAAAGAGTGGTATTCATGATCAAATCAACGTTTTGATGCTTAAGTCAGAAATCATAGGTAAAAGTTTGTTTTCCGTCTTATGATTTTAACACACGTGATATTTTAATTGCCCTGTGCTATTGTGAGGATTCTTCACCATGTTCATTTCAGTAGCATATGTATAAAAGCACGAAACTTAACGTCAAGCATTTGTGTGCAGAATTGTCCGCAACACACTGTTCGGCTCCATGGCTAAATGGTTAGCGCGCTGCCCTTTTGTCACAGGGTCCCGGGTTCGACTCACGGCAGGGTCGAGAATTTTAACCATCATTGGTTAATGTCGCTGGCACGGGGGCTGGTTGTATATGTTGTCGTCATCCTCAATTCATCCTCATCACGACGTGCAGGTCGCCTACGGGGGTCAAATCAAAATAGCTGCACCTAGCAAGCCGAACATGTCCTTGGACACTCCCGGCATTAAAAGCCAAAAGCCATTTCATTTTATTTTGCAAGATACTAGGCTCGAAGAGTCATCTAAGTGTGTAAGTGTGTGATTTCGGGCTAGGCAGCTAAGCCCACACAATTCACTTCTAAATTGGCAGTTCCCAAATCACGTGACCAACGCCTTATCTATGTTGGCATCGTTCTATTGCTGCGACAACATCTGACACAATTCGAACGCGACACACATCCTTTGTAAAATGTAATACCGTATTCAGAAACACTAATGAATCACGAGGGAAAACAAATTCACAAAAAGCGTGGAAAGTAAATTAGCCGTGTTGAGTAGCTCAGATGGTAGAGCAAGTTCGATCCTGGCTCAATCCGGTGGTATTTAAAGGTGCTCAAATACGTCAGCCTCGTGTCGGTAGATTTACTGGCACGTTAAGAAACTCTTGATGGATAAAATTCCAGCACATCGGTGTCTCCGAAAACCGTAAAAGTAGTTAGTGGGACGCAAAGTCATTAACATTAAAAGTAAATTATTAAGGATAAAAGATAATAATTAATACATTACTCACCTCTAATGGCTGGCATTGGAAGGAGGTGAAGTAGACTAAATGCATGTCCTCGTACCGATGCTGCGCAGCTCTCTTCAGGCACATCCCAATGAAGGTGAGCTGCATGTAGCCTACCATTTTAATCACATACCAGCCCTCCTGCCGTTATTAAATCTCTGGCAGTACCGGGAATCCAAGTCGGGCCACTGAAGATTGCAGTTAACAGTGCTAACCATTACGCTAAAGAGGCGGACAGAAAAGAGATTATGGCCTACAAAGGGAACACTCCACTGATCTCAGAATCACTGGAACCTGTAACCCTCACTAGCTCCCAAACAGATTACTTATTTTTATAATTTTTCGATACTACACTGAAATACTAAGTCTGTATTGTAGTCCACTCTGTTATTCTAAACTCTAAACGACGCTATACTATATTGTAGGTACTATACTGCACTATACTCTACTAGAAAGATAAAGACTAGAAATAATTATATGAAAAACGTAAATTAGACCTACTTAAGAGAGTGCAAATGATCGCGAACCCTACCGAATACCATTCACTGCTGAGTGAGACAGTTTAATCACGTGGTGAATGTACACAATAGAGTTGACAACCAGGTTTTGAGATCGCGCTCTACCGATATAGGCCTAAATCGATATGAATAGTAGCTTGAGATTGGTTGGATATCTGTGCCTCCTTGCACAACCAGCAGATAGCGCCAAAGTCGGCCAAAACATCAACTTAGAAGCTATACTGTTAAGAGCATTTGTAAGACGTAAATTTAAAGCTTCCCTCTAAGTACCAATCACCGTTTCAGAATTACGGTATTTGTGTCTGCTAAACAGAGTAGGCTATATCTGAAATGATCTTCCCATTTCCACAGGCTAGCTGCTTTGAAAGATAAATTTGTAATTTTGTGGTATTATTATTATTATTGTCTTCGGATAGGTCTACTATGGACCACGTCAAACATAGTTCATTTCAGGTTCTTCTTCCTGCGATCAGCCCAGTACTTCTTCATCCTTTCGAAATGGGCTGCTTTGCGTTCTAGCGACCAGGTGCTGCCGGTCTGTTTTCTGCTCATTCGATCTTGGAATCTCTTAATTTTCTTGATGACCATCCTGTATTGTTGTCTATTGTATACTGCCTCCTGTGTTATCTTCTTTTCTTCCAGATCCTCATTGACTCCTTTAAGCCAGTTTGCGTCTTCCTGCTCTCCATGTACTCCAGAATTCTGTTGGCTGTTCTCTCTGTTGGCATTCTTTTAATGTGTCCGTAGAAGCAAAGTCTTCTCTTTTTAAAGGATGTGGTGATTTTCTCGGTCCTTTCTATAGTTCTCATTTGGTCGCAGTCTAAATTATTGTCCCACTTTCCTACGCCCTAGTATCTTCCTCAAGACTTTTCTCTCTTTTTTCTCAATGTTCTCTAGTAATCCTTTCCTGTTCAGTGGAATGCATTCGATTGCATAATAACTTTCTAGCTTTATCACAGTGTTGTAATGTCTGAGTTTCGCAATGATTGAGATTGATTTTTTGTTATATGTATTATTATTATTATCATTATTATTATTATTTTGTTAGGTCATCAGTCCATTGACCGGTTCCATGCAGCTCTCCATGCCCCCTATCCTGTGCTAACCTTTTCATTTCTACGTAACAACTATATCCTACATGTAGTCTAATCTGTTTGTCATATTCGTACCCTGGTCTACCCCTGTCGTTTTTACTGCCTACACTTCCTCAAAAACCAACTGAACGAGTCCTCGGTGTCTTAAGATGAGCTTCCTATAATTCTATTTCTTCTGGTCAAATTTCATAAACTGTTCTCCTCTCATTTGTGATTCGATCTACCCATCTCACCTTCAGCATGTCCGGCTCCATGGATAAATAGTTAGCGCGCTGTCCTTTGGTACAGAGGGTCCAGGGTTCGATTCCCGGCCGGGTCGGAGATTTTAATCTTCATTGGTTAATTCCGATGGCTCGGAGGCTTGGTATGTGTACCGTCCTAGAATTCATCGTATGTAGCGCCCTAGTCTCACAGGCGAGCAGGCCACCTATACGGTGTCAACTCGAAAATCTTGCACTAGGCCATTAAAAAGTAAATCTTCAGTATTCTTCCGTAATACCATATTTCTCTTTCTTTCTGAGTTAGTTATCGTTCATGTTTCACTTCCATACAAGGCCACGCTCCAGACGAAATTTTCAGATATATGTTTCTAATTCCTATATCAATTTAAAAAAAATTTAGACTTTATTATTTTTACCGATATTTTCTTATTTTCCTCATTCTTTTTCTTGTTTTCAATGCATTTTCTGCTTAAGGACGACACACACACACCCAGTCTCCGAGCCAGTGGAAATAACCAATTAAGGTTAAAATCCCCGACCCGGCCGGGAATCGAACCCAATGTTTGAAGTGAGCAATTTTATTTTCTTAAGAAAGGCCTTCCTTGTTTGTGCTAGTCTGCACTGTATGTTCTCCTTACTTCTGCCATCATAAATCATTATACTATTCAAGTAACAATACTCTTCTACTTCCTTTAAGACTTCACTTCCTAATCTATTTCCTACATCACCTGCCTTCATTCGATTGCACTTCATTATTATTTTTTAAATTTTAATCTTGTACTCCTTCTCCCAGACTGTTTCCATACTATTCAGCAATTTCTCCTGATTCTGCAGACTAATTTATTAGAAGATTTGATTTCCTGTTGCTGATAGATTTCAGTTGTAGTTTGGTTTACTTAGGAGTTCCTATGGCAGCCTGTTGGTTTAGGAGGGATTTTTAGCATATCTTTTTATTTAGAGCATATTCCATTCCCCTTTCCATTTCCCGGCCATCCCCTGCTGATGCATATATTACGTCTATTACTGGCCGACGCGACGCGTGCGGGAGACAGTCTGAAACACCTGCGAGGGTCTGGAACTTCAATCACTGATAGACGTGATGAAACTTACACAGAGCTCTGTGTTTAACGAAGCTCGCTCTCGACAGACTTAAAAAAAAAAAAAAAAAAAAAAAAAAAAAAAAAAAACATTAATATATGGGAACATGTTTAGGAGCTTGGTCTTCAGGCAAGCACGTCCAAACAAATCTTGTGATGGAGAACAAAAGTAAAAAGGTAAACACTCAACATGTCTCTGTTTAAAACAAAAGGAGTCTAGCCACTTCACTCACATTACAAATATCCAAAATTTACCGTTTATCATTAATTAATAACGTTGTAATTTATCAACGTCCGCCTCTGTGGTGTAGTGATTAGTGTGACTAGCTCCCACCCCCCGGAGGCCCGGGTTCAACTTCAGGCTCTGCCACGAAATTTGAAACATAGTACGTGGACTGTAACGGGGTCCACTCAGCCTCGGGAGGTCAACAGAGTAGAGGCGGTTCGATTTCCATCTCAGCCATCTTCGAAGTGGTTTTCCGTGATTTCCCACTTCTCCTCCAGGCAAATGTCGGGATGATACCTACTTAAGACCACGGCCGCTTCCTTCCCTCTTCCTTGTCTTTTCATTACAATCTTCCATCCCCTGCAGGTGAGGCCGCGTGGGTGAAATACTGGCCTTTTTCCCAATTATATTTCTACCCAAAGCTTCATGCTCCACGTCACTGCCCTTGAGGCGGTAGAGGTGGGATCCCTCGCCGAATTCGAGGAAAGGAGCCAATCCTGCACAGTAAACCGATTAAGAAACAAAGAAACAAAGAAAGGAGTTATTTATCAAAGCTAATAAGGCCTACGCCACTCCAATGGTTACCGAGCTCGATAGCTGCAATCGCTTAAGTGAGGCCAGTATCCAGTATTCGGGAGATAGTGGGTTCGAACCCCACTGTCGGGTTTTCCGTGGTTTCCCATTTTCACATCTGCCAACTGCTGGAGCTATACCGTAATTAAGGCCACAGCCGCTTCCTTCCCACTCCTAGCCCTTACCTGTCCCATCGTAGCCATAAGACCTATCTGTGTATATGCGACGTAAAGTATCCTGTAAAAAAAAAAAAGAAAACGCCAATGGTTGGGCACTATTCTACCGGTCCCGGCGCCAATTGTAAGTTATTTATAGTATGCGACCCGTAAGAATGTTTAGATATATAGAGGGGCGGCGGAGTGGAAGAATGTTTAACAGGCACTAATCAGAAGAAAGAATGGAATAGTTCCGTCCCTTCGAAGAATGAAGGTATCAACAAAAGAAGGGTATAAAAAAAGTTCCCTAGGCTTCGCAAACCTAGTAGGCTACCATCGGAGTCGAAAGGGAGCAAGTGTTAAGCAAGGCAGGTCCGAGAGGGAATATGACAGTTAGGACCCTGGTATAGCCTAAGTAAGTAAAAGCGATGCCAAACTCGGCTAGGGTCACCAACTCACGTCCCAAATTGGGAACCCCTGGGCTCCCCTTTTAGTCGCCTCTTACGACAGGCAAGGGATACCATGGGTGTATCCTACCACTTCCACACACAGGGGTGAGTGAAAATGTATTCGATATGTGAAGGGGCGGATCGTACCAGCCTAAGGATACATCAAGAACATTGAGCATTAATGTAATAACAAAACTATATTTAAAAACATTTACGCTCCTAATGCTCTTTCTGTCGTGAAAATTTCGCCCCAGCGTAGCAGTGGGCTCATCAGTTGGATTGCCACAACTTTCCAAGACGCTAGCAGCTAGTGCACCGTTGGGACACCACTGCAAGTCTCCTGTGTAGGACAATGCAGTGACGGTACACTAGGGGAAGCATGTGCCTCCACTTGTATATAAATGACTGCCTTTGCCCTTTATATATATATAAGACTATATTTGTCCTCCTCCGCACTACAGTCGAAACATGTTATTCAGCTTCACCAAGATCCTGAGTTTTGAAAACTCAGCTTTCGACAATCGTGAAAAAAAATGATAACATGGTGATTAAAACGGAAGTAATTATTTTTTACAAACATGAGCTCAGTGACAGGGTAACAACATTATCTTCTTAAGGGTTCTTAAACCCGAAGGATCAGTGTCGATTGACTCATGTGCCCTCTGAAGCCATCCTCGCTAATAGGAAAGGATTAGGGTACGATACGCTCCTTACTTTACAATGAAGCTAAAGAGCGGATTTCTTCTCACTTACTCGAGACAAATTACTTGAGCAATCTTCGGTAAATAGCCCTAGCTTGTTAAGACACCATGGTCCATATGGGACTAGAGAGGAAAGGCTAAGTGTTTCTATACGAAAACACGACAATTCTTGGTGATTTTGGCTAATCGGGCGTAAAAGGGCTGCCAAGTCGAGGTGTACAGGAGTGCTCGGTTCACCCACAAGGACGTGGATTTGATTCTCTGACAGGAAATTGGAAAAAATCTGGGCAGTCATATCGACTAGGTAATTTATTCAGCCTGCATTAAGAATAAGTGCCTGGTAAAATGAAATGGCGTATGGCTTATAGTGTTGGGAGATTCCAGGACGGGTTCGGCTCGCTAGATGCAGGTCTTTTTTATTTGACGCCCGTAGGCAACCTGCACGTCGTGATGAGAATGAAATGATGATGAAGACAACACGTACACTCAACCCCCGTGTCAGGAAAATTAACCAATTATGGTTAAAATTCCTGACCCTGACGGGAATCGAACCCGTGACCCCTGTGACCAAAGGCCAGCACGCTAACCATTTAGCCATGGAGCCGGGCAGTGCCTGGTTAATTCGTGGTGGGCAAACTAACTACTCTATCTCAATTAGTTAGTCTTTACCTTCCACTCTTTCAACGGGTTTCATAACCTTGGCGGAGATTGTTGTTACTATAATTCCACAGTGTCATGGTGCTTAAGATTTAGCCATAATGGAACAACTGGGCTTTAGGCTTGTATCTACTCTCCAACTCTAAAATAAGCAGCTTTAACATTAAATTAAGAAATTAATGGAGAAAATGCTTATCATCTTCAGTTAGGTGATTACTTTCTTTAGAATTTTAACTAGTAAAACGGTTAGCTCTGTGTTCGAATGCCGTTTATCCCTGGAATTAAACTGGTGCGTCCACCTCTGTGGTGTAGTGGTTAGCGTGATTAGCTGCCACCCCCGGAGGTCCGGGTTTGACTCCCGGCTCAACCACGAAATTTGAAAAGTGGTACGAGGGCTGGAACGGGGTCCACTCAGCCTCGGGAAGTCAACTGAGTAGAGGTGGGTTCGATTCCCACCTCAGCCATCCTCGAAGTGGTTTTCCGTGTTTTCCCACTTCACCTCCAGGCGAATGCCGGGATGGTACCTAACTTAAGGCCACGGCCGCTTCCTTCCCTCTTCCTTGTCTATCCCTTCCAATCTTCCCATCCCCCTACAAGGCCCCTGTTCACCATAGCAGGTGAGGCCGCCTGGGCGAGGTACTTGTTGTAACCAAGGTTGAAGTTTACAAAACACAACTTTTATTGCTTCACTTTATGATATTTACACAAATAACTGAAATTTATTTTGAAGCAAAAAGTAATATTGAATCTTGAGAAAAGTCTGTCTTTATACAATATGTACAGGTTTACAGTCTTTATATACACTTCTATCTCGAAAAGATAGTCTTTGTGAATTGACACGTTGATAGTCGAGAACTATCTGGCACACTAACATAAATGTTCATGAGAGTCCTTGTTTGTTGAAGTGCCTGAATTCCTAAAAAGCAAGTTCAATTGATTGAAGAAATTCCACCTAGCGAAACTAAGGGAGCTTGCACAAGTTAGGGAATGAAAATGGCTTGTAAAAGAATTACGGAACATAGGCAGCGGAAACAGGTAAGGGAGCGGTGACCAGAGGTGAAACCTCGTACTGCCAGAAATTCAGTCCACCTGGTCGAAGCACATTTTCAAGAGGAGTAGCCTCCGTGCTCGACGTAGGGTGTATTCTGGAGCTGGACACCGGGGCAAGTGGGCCAGTGAGCAGGCCGGGGAGCTCCTATTTATAGTACACTCGATGGTCAGGCACGCGCACTGAGGGCTGCGCGTCGAAGCTAGCAGAATGATACACAGGCGCGCGTGCTGCTGGCTGGCGGAGCGAGAAGGGAGTGCCGGACATACAACAGTACTGGTCATACTCCCCAGTTGTATCCCCCGACCAAGAGTCTGAAGCTCCAGGACACTGCCCTTGAGGCGGTAGAGGTGGGATCCCTCGCTGAGTCCGAAGGAAAAGCCGAACCTGGAGGGTAAACAGATGATGATGATGATGATGATGATGATGATGATTAAACTGGTGCTAAAGCCCTTCGAATCTTACGACTGCATGCCTCTGCAATCGTCACAGCCAACTTTCTCGACTTTTATAGACGTAAATAATAATCGGAATTTAGGAGGACAAATTGAGGTAAATATTCTTTTATAGGGGGATGAGGTAGGGATTGAAATAATTTATCAAGGCAAGTGTTCGATGAATTTCCAAATTACCTCAAATTATTTAAGGAAGTACTAGGTAAACAATCAATAGGGAATCTGCCATCTGGGGGACTGCCCTAAATGCAGATCAGCGTTGACTGAACTGAGTTGAGAAATATCAAACCCACGGCCTTCCACATGAGCCAAATATACATTTACGCTTTTGACTACGTAGCCTTTTCTCTATCTTCCTTAACCAGCAAGGTTGGAAATTTCTTCATCTTGGGCTTTCCTGAGGGGTAAATGTTCATTCAAATTCGATATAAACAAAGACGTTCGGCCTACTGGATACCTAGTAGACAACTGAGCGTAAAAATGTATGGATTCCTAACTTCCAGTATTCCTCTGGGAAAGAATGAACATTTTCATTTACTATAACGGTTAATTTTCCACTTCCGGAGGTGCATATGGCCCTGAGGTTCACTCAGCCTACACCAAAAATGAGTACCAGGTTAATTCCTGGGGGCAAAGGCGGCCGAGCATAGAGCTAACCACTCTACCCCATAACGTGCCGAGGTTAACAGTGGTGGAAGCCTTTACCTTCCACTCCTCCAAGGGCCTTCATGGCCTGTACGGAGGTGACTCTGCTTTTTATAACGGTTAATTATATACCAATCATTATTTTAAAACAAAATTGCCGGGCTGAGTGGCTTCGACGGTTGAGGCGCTGGCCTTCTGACTCCAACTTGGCAGGTTCCATCCTGGCTCAGTCCGGTGGTATTTGAAGGTGCTCAAATACGTCAGCCTCGTGTCGGTAGATTTACAGGCACGTAAAAGAACTCCTGCGGGACAAAATTCCGGCACCTCGGCGTCTCCGAAAACCATAAAAGAGTAGTTAGTGGGACGTAAAGCAAATAACATTATTATTATTAAAACAAAATTATCTATTAGAAAGTGAGTGAAAAGCGCCAGATGTCTTCCAAATCAAGTTATTACATATATTCCAACCTGTAAATGTCCACCCTACATATATCTTAACCATTAAGTTGCATTTCATTCAGGAACGTTGATATACTCGTAATAAACCATGTTCAAAGGCAGCGCCGTTTATTTTTACATTGAGAGCGGCTCGACTGTTCAATCAATTCTCTTGTGTTAAGGACTAGCCGAGAAACTAACCTTGACCAAATTTGTCGGCCAGCGAATCACTGACTTGGTCAGAACACGTCCCATCTGCTGCATTGGCCTCACTGGGGAGCTAGCATTTAATAGGGATGGCGTTCGTAATTCCTAAAACGATCCATTTATTTTCTAGGTTAGAAAAGGCCTTTGATTGGAAATATAATGCCCGTGACCTTGATGGTAGGCCTATAAAGTTCCAGTTTTGTTGGGTCTATCAAGATATTCAACGTAGTGGTCTCGGCACTGAGTAATAAGAACAATAATTTCAAAAGACATATGGTTAGCCTACAACAGCAAACCCGAGTCACATAGGCCACACCGTGGTAACCCACTGGAAACTGAATACAGTAAATTATTTCCCCGCAGGCCCCATTATCTCCTACCAATCTCTTGAAAAATGGAGCAACCTAATTTATAGTTAATAAATAAAAATTCGACATAGCTGTATTATGTACAAATAAATGTCCCAGTGCTCTATAGCTGTGATTCTTTTCTTTACACAGTATTGAACCGGAGGGTGCTGAATGGTATATTTATGAGTGTACTGGAAATAATATTCGATTATTTTAGCTAACGTTGTTATCGGGTAATAATAATAAATAGTTTCTTGTGACTATTTCTAGCTTGGTGCAGCCCTTGTAAGTCAGACCCTCCTACGAGGGTGAGTGGCATCTGCCACGTACAGGAAACTGCGTGTTATTGTGGTGGAGGATAGTGTTGTGTGTGGCCTATGAGTTGGTGGAATGTTGGGGAAAGTAAACACATGCAATCTCCGAGCCAAGGAAGGTTAAAATCATCGACCCGGCCTGGAATCGAACCCGGACCCTTCTTAACCGAAAGTGAGTAAGCTGACCATTCAGCCGAGGAGCCGGACTATCAGGTGTATTCACTCAATTATTGCAATCATTTTCGCCGAAAAGAATGGGTTCGTGTATTCGCCATCAGAGGCAATTTAAAGTCACTTCGAATTACCCTCCCTAATAGGCGCCACAGGCCCTATTTACTTTAAAACATTTATATAGTGAAGATATTCTGCTTTCCTTACAAAGGTCGCATAAAGACAGCTTTTCAGGATGACAAGTACTGTACTCCCCTGTTGCGGAAAGATAACAAATCAAGAATCAGTGAGAATTGTATATTAAAACACTATACAAAGAAGACATTAAATACTATTACGTTGCTCACCCTAATGCTAACAAAAAATGCATTCTTCCGATATCCAAAGATGAATTATAAAACCAAACCAAACCAAACCCCATGGCACTACAGCCCTTGAAGGGCCTTGGCCTAGCAAGCGACCGCTGCTCAGCCTAAAGGCCTGCAGATTACGAGGTGTCGTGTGGTCAGCACGACGAATCCTCTCGGCCGTTATGCTTGGCTTTCAAGACCGGAAAGATGAATTATATCAAGGAAAAAGATCTATTCCTAATGAAAAGGCGCCTGGTATTGATGATCTCCCAATCATTTAAAGTGCGGTGCTTCAGACAAATGCTAAAAATTTCATGAACGGCAAAAATAAACAAATTCCTAAGTCTTACAAATGACGAAGCGGAGAAAATAACTGCTCAAAACAACCGACGTCTGTCATCGTGGGGCCATATTGTACGACACTCACTGCTGATAGAAACTATAACAGGTGGCTACATTACTGCAAAGAAGCCAAGAGGAAGACCAAGGAAAACGTTTATAAAACAGATAAATTAGGACAGGAGGACATCCAATTACGTAACAGTGAAGAGAGGTGTCAATGGTCGTGTCATTTCATGCCAACAGACCAGTCTCAGGACTGAAAACAAGAAGAAGCGTTCTTTAACGTAAATGGATAGTCTAAATTCAATTTAGGAAGCTGTCTGGAGTAAATTAGAAAAACATGTGACCCATTTCTTGACTGTCATGCGAACTATACTTGTTTAAAAGCGCATATGGAACGGTTCCGAACGTACAGCAGGTGCCAATGACAGACTGCCAGGACAACTCCTGCCATGTCACATGACCTTGGAATGGCATAAGGTCGGCGTCACGATATCTTCAGCCGCATGACTTGACTTTCAACACCAAGAATAAATTTTGAAAATGTATGTGCCATTGTATTATTACGCCGAGAATTCATTTACAGTTAAACTTCTATAACTTGAACGTCTTTAACTCGAATTTTCTATCTCTCGAAGGAATTTTCGTTTTCCGGCGGGACCGGGCGAGTTGGCCGTGCGGTTAGGGTCGCGCAGCTGTGAGCTTGCATCCGGGAGATAGTGGGTTCGAACCCCACTGTCGGTTGCCCTGAAGATGGTTTTCTGTGGTTTCCCATTTTCACACCAGGCAAATGCTGGGTACCTTAATTAAGACCACGGCCGCTTCCTTCCACTTCCTAGGCCTTTCCTCTCCCATCGTCGCCATAAGACATATCTGTGTCGGTGCGACGTAAAACAAAATAGCAAAAAAAAAACAAAAGTTCTTTCCTGATATTACCACCTAGGTAAAGAATTTTCACCCCATCAACGTAGTAATTAAAACTGAGAGGACTTTTCCTATTTGTGAAACTCACAATCTGACTTACAACCCCGTCATGCCATGCCATTGCCTACTGTCATTTTGAGTTGCTCACAATCTTGTAAATTATTTATTACTCTCTACAGAATAACATCATCCGCAAAAATCCTTAATCTCTTATTCCAGTTCTTTACTCGTATTATTATAAGAAAAGTAAAGGTCAAATAATACGGTTTTGAGGAATTCTGCTGTTAATTATTACAGGGTCAGATAAAGCTTCGCCTACTCCAATTTTCTGAGTTCTGTTTTCTAGAAATATAGCCACCCATTCAGTCACTGTTTTGTGTAATCCGATTGCACTCTTTTTTTTTTCAGTATGTATGTATTAGTATGTACGTTTTTATATGCCTCAAATTTTCGATAACTCGAAGTATTTTGAGCCTCTCCAGGCACTTCGAGATATCGAAGATCGACTGTATTTTATACATTCAGGTGGATCAACTGAAAGTTACTAGTATTTAGTCTTCTCAAGTATGGAACTGATGATACGTATTCGGTATATCATAAAAGCTCTTTCTTGCTTTGAAAGCATACCCAGTGATAGCACGGAGCAAATGAGAAAAATGTGCTGTGGCTCACAAAATATATCACCCCTTCCTGGAGAAGAAAGAGGCTTTAGTTTACAGGATTCCCTGCGGGTGAAGTTGGCGGAAGCTTTTATTTTCTCCGTGTAAAGATGAAGTGTTTCCCGTGTGACCAGTAACGCGCATGACACACATGAATGGACGTAACGTGGCGTGTTTCACTTCACGCACTTCCCTTTCGCACCCCAAGGAAGTGTGATACCAGCATATAGGTCCGCCCTATGCATATGAGCTGCCGGAAGCTGAAGATAGTAAAGAGACTTGAGAGTGAAATTGAAGACTCTGGAAACAGAACGTAGCAGTTGTAATCCTTCACAAAACGTACCACATATACATATATATTTTAATTCTGGTACTTCCTTAAAATAGAATCACAAGCAACAGAATACCATCCTTATTACTTATATAGTGACACAGAGTTCACTGGCACACTAAAGCCAAACACTAGATTTTTTAAATGTTAGAAACCTGCTTTCCTTAACATACTCCATGGATAAACGAACAAAGTAGTGGCTTTCGGTTGAGAGGCCGGGGATTTGACCGTGTCTGATTAATTCCTCCAGCTCGGGGGATGGGTGTTCGTGTTCGTATAATACACATTATTTAGGGGACGCGCAGCTGTGAGCTTGCATCCGGGAGATAGTGGGTTCGAATCTCACTGTGGCAGCCCTGAAGATGATTTTTCGTTGCTCCCCATTTTCACATCAGGCAAATGCTGGGGATGTACCTTACAGTAGTTAAGGCCACGGCCACTTCCTTCCCACTCCTAGGCCTTGCCTATCCTATCGTCGCCATAAGGCGTATCTGTGTTGGTGCGACATAAAGCAAAAAAGCAAAGCAAAGTCACATCCGTACTTGCCATGAAGGCTCTTGGAGGAGTGGAAGGTAAAGGCTTCCACCATTGTTAACCTCGGCACGTGATGGGGTAGAGTGGTTGGCTCTACGCTCGGCCGCCTTTGCCCCCAGGAATTAACCTGGTACTTATTTTTGGTGTAGGCTGAGTGAACCTCAGGGCCATATGCACCTCCGGAAGTGGAAGACTCATTTCTTAAATTTTACGACTTCCTGATGGGGATTCGAACCCAAGTCCTTCCGGCAGAACCGAGCACGCCTTTACCGCCTCGGCCCGGCAGCCCCTTTGCGACATAAAGTAAATAGTAAAAAAATCATTTATATACAACTCATCACATTACCTACAACCAGAGACACACATAGGGCCTACACAATAGTGAATACATCTCTTCCCGCTGGGCTGAGTAGCTCGGACGTTACAGCGCTGGCCTTCTGAGCCCAGTTCGGTGGTATTTGAAGGTGCTCAAACACATCAGCCTCATGCCGGTATATTTACTGACATGCTAAAGAACACCTGCGGAATAAAATTCTGGCACCTCGACGTCTCCGAAAACAGAAAAATAGTCGGTGGGGCTTAAAATCAATAAATATAAATTATTATTTTATTAATATTATGAACATACCTCCGCATAGATTTGGAGTCAGGAAAGATATTTGCCGTGAAATTGGCGTTAATTCACATGATGCACAAATCAAAGCAAAAGTCATCTCCGTGCAGGCCCTTGGAGTGGTGGAAGGTAAAGGCTTCCACTATCCGTAACCTCGGCACATCATGGAGTAGAGTGGTCAGCTCTACGCCCGGCAGCCTTTGCCCCCAGGGATTAACTTGGTACTCTTTTTTGGTGTAGGCTGAGTGAACGGCAGGACCATGTGCACCTCCGGAAGTAGAAATCTCGTTTCTTAAATTTTTCGACTTTCTGACGGGGAATCGAACCCACGTCTTTCCGGGTGAACCGAGCATGCCTTTACCGTCTCGGCCATGCAGCCCCTCACATGAAGTAGAGACCTCAAATAATTGGAGGAAGAATAAGAATAAGAAGAGATTGGGTGTTTATTTTCATCTTAATTCACCCTTCATCATTTATACACCATATGTTACACTAACATTCATTACAGAAAGACGTACTGCAGTAGTGAATACATCCCTCCACACAGGATTCGGGTCTAGAAGTTCATGTGGCCGTAAAATCTGGCCAAATGCACGGAATTCCAATCCTAAGTTTCAGGGAAAAGGCTTGGAAGGAATAAGAAGATTCCATAATACACTTAAATATACAGAAATATTGGTTTGCTCAAGGGCACTTACTTCTTGAAATCAAATATCTTGGCAGGCATACTTAATAAGTAGAATAGTAGCCTATCTCGCTTTCCGCACAATTCTCTGAGTTTGAAAAAGAAGCTTGCATTGGAAACACAAGAGTACACCAAGCCTTTTTTAAAAATCCATTTGACGTGCCCACTTGCACATTCAAGTACCTGGGAGCCTGTATTGTGGGCCATATATTAATTTGTGTAACTGTATGCTGATTATTGAAGTATGGAATTAGGACAGGTAGCAGCGTCAAGCGTGAAATTATTGTTTTTCTTCTTTCAACATGCTTGCATACATACTTATGGGTTCACCAGATACGAACTGTGTCACAAATGTAAACTTGACCCTGTTATTACGATCGTATGTAGGCCTACAGTATTTCCTGATGTATTCACTATTTTATATTTCTGTGTTTATTTTTTATTTTGTTTTTAACTCTTATGTTCCTTAGTCCACCGAAACTAATTTTGATTAATACATTTATAAACTATGGTATCTGGAAAAGAAAAACACGTGGTAACAGTATTATGCTCGTAGTTGAAAAATATCCTTGGATGGAGACGTAAGAGGAATTCATTAAGATAAGTTCCAGATTTCAAGCTCGCAAGTATTTAATCAGAAACAAAAATGATTGTATCTTTCTAAATATTTTGAATATGATGATGTTTTTTTAGAACGAAATATGTCTTTGTTTCTTCCTTTGTTAATCCGTTTACCCTAAAGGGTTCGTTTTCCCCTAGCACTCAGCAAGGGACCCCACCTCTACAGACTCAAGAGTAGTCTCCTGGTGCGTGAGACTTTAGATCGGGGTATACAACTGGGAAGGAGGACCAGTACTTTACTCAGGCGACCTCACCTACTATGCCGAACAGGGGCCTTGTGGGGGGATGGGAAGAATGGAAGGGATAGAAAAGGAAGAGGGAAGGCAGCGGCCGTGGCCTTAAGTTGGGTACTATCCTGTCATTTTCTTAGAGGGGGGGGGGCGGGCGTGAGAAGTAGGAATACACGGAAAAGCACTTCGAGGATGGCTGAGGTGAGAATCGAACTCCTTCCTACTCACTTGACTTTCCGAGACTGAGTGGACCCTTTCCACTTTTCAAATTTTTGGCAGAGTCGGGAATCGAACCCGGGCCTCCAGGGGTAACAGCTAACGGACCTTATTATTATTATTATTATTATTATTATTATTATTATTATTATTATTATTATTATTATTATTATTATTATTATTATTATTATTTGCTCGACTTCCAAGATAGGTTAAAAATGGAAGGGAATTTAGAGTGATACTGAAGTATTAATCACATGAGGAAATAATTCCCATTTCGGATTGGAATTAAACCCGATGTCCTCTGATTTTTTCTAGTGGTTTAACTTCGCACTAATACATTGAAATATTTCGGCGAAGGAAGGATGGGAAAGGGCTAGGATTGGAAAGAAAAGAGACGTGGCCTTAATTAAGGTACAGCCTCAGCATATTCGAATCCACCATCTCCGGAATGCAGGCTCACAGCTACGTGATCCTAACCGCGCAACCAACTCGCTCGGTATCCCCTGAATTGTAGGCTTCAATGCTGTCCATTCAGCCAAGGAGATGGACTGTGATGTTGAATATAATGCTTCCTTTAATTGCGAGAAGGCCTATGTACTTGTTCCTAGGGCTCAATGAAAAGTATAATGATGTTTTTATAATTATAGGCCTATACTCTTACTTCCCTGAAGTAGCCAACGTGGCATTCAAAGAAAAGATTCATAGACAATAAAAAGGAATATAATCGCTATGTCCCCAGAGTATCTCAATAGTATCCGGCTAGCGAGGCTTTGGGAGTCTCACCCACGGTACAACCTGCCTGTCATCAGAGGCATCTAAAAGGGGTCCCAGGGACTCTTGGATCGTGGGCTGGCGACTACGGGGCCCTTAACTAAAACCTGGCATTTCTTTATACTTACTTTCATCTATCCTATCCAGCTACCCTTGGTCAACACTTGTTCTTTTCCGACCCCGACGCTATTAGGTTGCGAGGGCTTCATTTTCACGCCCTTCGTCGCCCTTGTCTTTCTTTGGCCGATATCTTCATTTTTCGAAATGTTGGACCCCTTCCATTTTTTCTCTCGGATTACTGTTATATAGAAGCCTCCGTGGCTCAGGTGGCAGTGCGTCGGCCTCTCACCGCTGGATACCGTGGTTCAAATCCCGGTCACTCCACGCGAGATTTGTGCTGGACAAAGCGGAGGCGGTACAGGTTTTTCTCCGGGTACTCCGGTTTTCCCCGTCATCTTTCATTCCAGTAACACTCCCCATTCTCATTTCATAGCATCTATCAGTCATTAATAAATCACTTTGGGAGTGGCGATCCCATCGTACTAATAGCCTATATATGATTCATTCATTACATCCCTGACCAGGTCAATGACTGGAAAACAGGTTGTAGGTTTTAATATTTTTTTACTGTTATGTAGAGGATGGATTCCCAGTTGTACTTCCTCGAAAAACAGTAATCACCACCACCACGACACCTCCTTGTGAGTTTTCCATGTTGCCCTACACTTCCATATCTCTTCCTTATTCGATACCTCCATTCTTCCTGGAAATGGAACCTGTTTTCTTTATCCTTTGCCTAATAATGGTAAGGGTTATATCCCCCCATCAAACACCATCAAACATTGAAGGTGGGATGTAGAAATTCACACCTTTTCTGTCCTTGATTGACAAATCGTCTTTGTGCCTGCGCAGACCGCTATGTGAAATATTTCAGCTTATAACTTTTCCCGGTAAGTTTCTGTCATCTAAGGATCAATTTTGTGTACTGTAATTTTAAAGAATTCTCGCTCCTATGGCATATGTGCTGCAGCTCAGTATTTCTCCCATAATAATATCACAGCGGTTTCCGCCAGCGGAAGGACGAAATGTCGGTAGTTACAGTTTGAACTTTCAAAATAAGGAAACCGGCTCTCTCTCTCTTAACACTCTATTTCTTTTTTGTTTTGTAATTGGCTTTACGTCGCACCGACACAGATTGGTCTTGTGGCGACGATGGCATAGTTAAGGGCCAGGACTGGGAAGGAAGCGGGTCGTGGCCTTAATTAAGGTACATCCCAGAATTTTCCTGGTGTGAAAATGGAAAACTACGGAAAACCATCTTCAGGGCTGCTGACAGTGGGGTTCTAACCCACAATCTCCCGAATGCAAGCCCACACCTGCGTGCTCCTAACAACACGGCGAACTCGCTCGGTAACCACTCTGTTTTAACACATTCATGATGGTTTGTACCACGATAATACACACTGTCATCCTCAGAGGCGTCATATTCTACCGATGGTCCATGCTTTCATATTGATTCGTATCTCTTAACCTTCTCAGCAGATTTAGCAGGGATTTCAATTCTTGCGATACTGGTTTCTAGGAGGAGTCATAGAATATGGTACGACCATCGGTCGCTTTGGTGACAATAATAGTCTATGGGACGTACAACGATGACAAATGACTCCCGAAATCATCAATAATGGCGGGTAAACTTGGCTTGTGTAGAAATCTCTGCTGTCTTACCAACTGTGTTAGTGATTACCAAATGAACTAATGCTCCTGAAGAGAACTGGATTCTATTTCGAGGTAGTCTTGACTAGCAAAACATAATTCGAATGATCGAGCGAGATGGCCGAGCGGTTAGCGTGGCGTAGCTGTGAACTAACATTTGGGGGTTAGTGGATTCAAATTCTATTGTCGGCATCCCTGAAGATGGTTTTCCGCGGGTTCCCATTATCACACCAGACACATTTTTGGTTGTACCTCAAACAAGGACATGGCCGCTACCTTCCCAATCCTTGCGTCGCCGAAAGCCTTCGATATTAGTAGAACGTTAAAACACCAGTAATTTTTTTTTAAATCAATGGGGCTGTGTTGGTGCCACTGGCGCAATTCTGGACGCGCAGCACGAACCAAGTGATATGTATTATGGAAATAAACACCAGGCTTCATGGCTAAATGGTTAGCGTTCTGGTGTTTGGTCTGGGGGGTCCCGGGTTTGATTCCCGGCCAGGTTAATTCTTCTGGCTAGGGGGATGGCTGTGTGTGCAGTCTTCATCATTTGAAATTATCTTAGGTATAGCCTCATCCTCACAGACATGCAGGTCGCATATAGGCCGTCTACTAGAAAAAAGTCCTGTACCAGGCCTGTCCGGAGGCTATACGCCATTATTATTATTATTATTATTATTATTATTATTATTATTATTATTATTATTATTATTATTATTTTATATTATTATTATCGAAATAATAAACTGTGTAATTATTGTGAGTGATTTTTCCTCCACTCTATCAGTAACTTAGATGTGCTCGGATAGCGGTCCAGTTTGGCGCCTGAACTTTGCAAGGCTCCCAATAAGCCCAGTATTGGCGATTTGGGACTATTTTGGAATTATGACGAGAGGCTATATTCTTTTGAATAGTTCTCGATAGTTCTAAGGCCTTTAATTTTCTATATGTAATGATATTTTGCGATAGAAAGCATTTTTCGCACAGATTTGCACCACAACAAATGTTCACTATTTGATTTGTTTTTGCTACATAGTCTACAGTACTTGCTAAAATCACTGAAACAAATCAAAATGTCCCTCACATGACATGTTACCACGCCGGAGTCCGCATGTCATGGCGGTTTTAGTACCTCAAAATGACTGTGATATTGCGCCAACCGATGTCGTCTGACATCAGATTATTGTTGTAAAGTACACTGGCCTTTCCAATTTACCGTGCGATATAGAACACTATCGCCTCACCTGTTATCTAGAAATTGTTTAGATCTTAACATTTTCATAGTTTTTTAATGCTGACCGGACCAAATACGGTTAAAAAACTATAGGCGTGCGGAATTCTACATTAAAACATAGCGTCCACATATCGGGCACAGATTACTCGGTTTCCTGCACTATCCGCGAAAATTTTAGTGACATTTCGGCTCCCTAGTGCTTAATCGGAAGATCTCCATTATCTTCGAGGTATGAATTGGCAACCTATTACACCAAATTAAGTTTCCTTTTGGGGAAATCAAATTACCGTAAATACGCCTTTCACTAAAATGTTTGCCGCGATGTTACCTAGCAACCGTGCATGTTGTGATGTGTTCTTGGAAGACCATAGCATACAGATCCATGGCCTGTGCAGCTCTCAAGGTACTGTTGCTAGGTAACATAATACGACATAATTTCGTTGGACAAATTTTCGGATGATCCTCAGCTGTAAAACATATTTTAGCTATGTGGAAAAAACAAAAAAATAAACAAGAAGGTGCAGATCGTGAAAGTACATGCACGGCTTCCCATGGGCCTTTCTGTTTCACTGGTAAAAACCCAAAACCAAACTCCATGGCGCAACAGCCCCGAAGCGCCATGGTCTACCAAGCGACCGCTGCTCAGCCCGAAGACCTGCAGATTATGAGGTCGTCATTCTTGGCTTTCTAGACCGGGGCGCCATCTCACCGTCAGATATATCCTCAGTTGTAATCACATAGGCTGTAATAAAATAATAATGTTATTTGCTTTACGACCCACTAACTATTTTTACGGTTTTCGGAGACGCCTCACCTAGGCTGAGTGGACCTCAAACCAGCCCACAGATGCAGGTAAAAATCCCCGTCCTGGCTAGGAATTGAACTTGGAGCCTCCGGGTAAGATGCTTACACGCTATCCCTACACCGCGAGGCTAGCTGTTTCATTGGTGGTAGGGCCTATATCAAAAAACAGGTGGAAAATCATGGAAAATACACTGTCAGCACTGATCAAGGTAGTACAGGTCCTATTTCTTACATCTCCACAACACTACAGAAGATGGTAAAATTCGATTTATGTCCGGGTAGAGGAATTAACATTGAATTCCGTCGCGAACGTTTAATAGCCGTAACACCGGTGACTGTTAAAAAATATTGCTCGTTCGAAACTGCGGCTCGAGGAATGTGAGCAGAAAAGCTGTGCAGTCTGCAGCTCTTAGCTACGCGATACGAGTAATATCCGACTCCCGTCTCCTTTGAGGTGACACCGCGGTTGCACGCCCAGCCCCAAGAATTCGGCAAACACACGGGTCGCAGTAACTCTACACTGAAAGCAAACCAGAGCCAAGCCAAGGCAAGGTAAGACAAGTAGAGAAGCTAGCGCTGAGCGTTGTTTGCTTGGGCTCACACAGACACAGGGCAGTGGAACTCCCCAGCATAATTCCTTAGCCATATCTCACTGAACCCGTAAATTAATAACCTCAACATGACACTATACCTGTAGATGATCATCCCCCACCAGTCAATGAAACTTTAATTACACCATCCCCACAGATGGCACAAATAAT
The DNA here is from genome assembly GCF_040414725.1 of Anabrus simplex. Classification (NCBI taxonomy): domain Eukaryota; kingdom Metazoa; phylum Arthropoda; class Insecta; order Orthoptera; family Tettigoniidae; genus Anabrus; species Anabrus simplex. Next base: position 108,084,855 of record NC_090265.1, on the reverse strand, counting down.
GTCATTTGTTTTACGCCCCACTAACTACTTTTACGCCGAAGTGCAGGAATTTTGTCCCGCAGGAGTTCTTTTAGGTGCCAGTAAATCTACCGACACGAATCTGACGTAGTTTATGTGGGCACTTTTCAATAGGCCCTATCACCTGACTGAATCAGGGTCGAGCCTGCCAAGTTGGGGTCAGAAGGCCAGCGCCTTAACCGTCTGAGCCATTCAGCCCGCCAGTACTAAATTTAAATGTTCTGAAATATAGGAAAATTTGTCAAGTTCTGCATTATTTACCAGTTTCCCACTACATTGATACCTTGATAAAATGTCGGGCCACTTTTGCCGTCATAATCACAAATTCTTAAAGAACATTTTTGTTTTAATTTTTTTTTTTTTTTTTTTTGCTAGTTGTTTTACGTCGCACCGACACAGATAGGTCTTACGGCGACGATGGTACAGGAAAGGGCTAGGAGTGGGAAGGAAGCGGCCGTGGCCTTAATTAAGGTACAGCCCCAGCATTTGCCTGGTGTGAAAATGGGAAACCACGGAAAACCATTTTCAGGGCTGCCGACAGTACGGTTCGAACCTACTATCTCCCGAATACTGGATACTGACCGCACTTAAGCGACTGCAGCTATCGAGCTCGGTGCCGTTTTAATTTGTACAGGTGTAAATAAATCCCTAATCGGCTAAATGGCTTTCGTGAGTAGAATAAATCATTAATTTAACTGCCAGTAAATTCATCTCTCCGTTTAAAGGCAAATGGCAAAATTGGAATTTGAAGTTGACAAGTGTATGATTCAGTACATCGAAAGTGGGAAACTGTCTGAGGGCCTATGAAACGACAAATGAAATAATCAGTTCTGTAGGGTAGGATGATATGAGGCCTCTTTGATAACAGAGCCTTCTTTCAGTCATGGTCATCCATGAATACTTCACATCACAGCCAGCAAGATCACGTAGACCATCTGTACTCTAACGCTCCTCTTTGATATATCTCTCAGTCATGGTCATCCATCAACACTTCACACCACAGCCTGCACGCTTGCTAGGTAACATTGTGTCACACAAATTGTATCGCTAATTTCGTGACGGGAATTTTCAGATGACCCCAAGTGATAAGAATAATTCACGTCACAAGTATCCACTCAAAATTAAAAAAATAAATGTAAAATTTTTTACACGATGCAACGGTTCCTTCTACAAGTATGTTTGCTCTCCCTTATGTTCTAACATCCAAGATCTCATGGTCCAAATCTTGGTCCAAAGCATCCTACTGGAGAATAAAGGGCCATTGATTTTAACGGAAACGATCATTCTGCAGGAGCAATTACGGTGTTGCTAAAGTGAGCCGTGGATGAAACTTACGTCTGGCTTTGACTAGTCTTACTTCTGTGAATCAGTAGCAAAGTGTCGTATTCCAAGCTAGCGGGTTCAAAATTAGGCAGAGATAGTCGGATATTTTAAAGGTCCATTCGTCACGTTATGTCCTACGATGAAAAAATGATATGAAATGGCGTATGGCTTTTAGTGCCGGGAGTGTCCGAAGACATGTTCGTCTCGCCAGATGCAGGTCTTTTTATTTGACGCCCGTAGGTGACCTGTGCGTCGTGATGAGGATGAAATAATGATGAAGACGACACATACACCCAGTCCCCGTGCCGGTAAAATTAACCAATGATGATTAAAATTCCCCACCCTGCCGGGAATCGAACCCTAGACCCCTCTGACCAAAGGTCAACACGCTAACCATTTAGCCATGGAGCCGGACATGTCCTACGATGTCGGCTCTGAAAAGATATCTGGCGACAAAACCGTTGTGTAGCCTACCTGACAAAAAAGACCTCAACCACAGATCACTCAATAGACATATATTTCTCTGCCATCAGGTACAGTAAAACAGAATTTCGAAATTGACACGCAAGCAGCCTAAGTGGCGTCAAATAAAATGTCAGCGTACAGTAGCACATAGATTATTATTATTATTATTATTATTATTATTATTATTATTATTATTATTATTATTATTATTGATGGCAGAGCTGTTGAGGATCCAACCAGCCTTCGGGCTGTGGACTAAACATACATATTATTATTATTATTATTATTATTATTATTATTATTATTATTATTATTATTATTATTATTATTATTATTATTATTATTATTATTATTGTTACGGACTTTTCCGTGGTAGGTAGAGGTGAAAGAAGGTGCGGGTGTGAATGGGTTTCAAGCTACGAAATTATAGTGCAATGTAAAATTAATTTAAAAGTTAACAAGGTTATATTTTCTTTTCGAAAACAAAGAAATAACAAGCATGGCAGGTACAAAGTAGCAATTCAAAAGGGGTTAGTTACAATATTTACAGAATTTGGGCTTCGCGCCCTGACTTCACAATGCTTGGGCAATCAGCTCAGTTTTACCTCAAACACAAGTTTTAACAGAGGGGGAGAAAACCCCATTCATACCTAGGAGCCCTTGCTCCAAATTACACTGGAAAACCTCCATGAGGCATACAACCCAGAATTTTCAAAAGAGCCACTCGCTCTCAAAATTTAAGCCTCTCCCAGGCCACACCAAACTCCACCTTCAAGTTGTCCTCAACGGACATAAACACAGGGGTAAAATACCCAATCTACTGAGGTCTATTAAAAGAAAAGCAGGTTAATTAAATGACCTCTAAAATAACAATTTGAGAGGAGGCGAACTTGCACTCCTAATACACTTTGATTAAGACCTACTTGGCACTAGGCCGTTAATACAAGGGCTAATCCCATGCTAAAGAGGTGACTTAAGAAAAGAACAATTTGTTTTACATTAACGAAAAATAGGTCGAGAAAATAAGTTCACCTCAAGACAATGTGAGTGGGAGCTCGAGAGGGTTAGCACTCTCTATCCCAATATGTCGTTTTACAAGAGAATAGATGAAAAGGGAAGTTACATTTTAGGAAAAGGTTACATGGTTGAACGCTTAGAACCCGCCCCGAAAGTTAAACTGCTGAGCTAGCAAAGAAAGAAGTTATTAATCGGCCATTACCTTGTGTTGAACGGCTGGAGAAGAAAGAGGCGCTTCCCGCCCCCTGCTATGTACTTAACACACTGAAAGATGGAACAGAAGTGGCCTAGAGACCCAAAAATCAGCAGTTTAAATACTCTCGCGGAAGTTTCTAGGCGTTAGGGGAAAAAAAACACCCTCCCACAAACTCTTTATTGGATAGGACCCCGCAACAGATTCAAGTTGGGGGAAGATACATCTGATTGGATAGAAATTAATTGAAGAAATTCGGGATTGGATACATTCATAACAAGGGGAAGAAAGGGGTAAATATTGCCAACTTAAACAATGCTAGAAAGAAATTTAACAAAGAACAAACTCTTGAAATTAAATTTTCTCCAAAAAAATAGTTCTTTGACTCCGCACTAGGTTGCACTATTGTAGATCTTCAGTAGTGTCCTCTAGAAGAGAAAGTTCACACTTCTTACTTCAAGCGAAACAAAAACACATCAAAAATGACACAGTTCAAAAACTCAAAATTTTCCACGTGGTGACATCTTCTGAGAAGGTAGAAAATTAATACTGTCAATAAAGTTCGGACTTCCTCCAGCAGAGGAGTTTCAACAGGCGCACATTTTAAATTAGCGGAGTGGAGGTGTACCGCCCGGTACAGACCTCCCCCCCCAAAAGTTCCTCCAGGGATGACACATGAAATCAGTTTGAAACAAGGTCCAAGTTATGCTGTGGGTATGAAGATTGATTGCCAAAAAATTTATAAGATTTTCTTAATTTGGGGTTGATTTGGTTTCAAAATTGTTGTTGCAGATGAAGTAAAGTCTTTATATTTGTAGAAGTTGAATTTCTGAAGATAACTTTTTATGCTTGAAAGTGAAGAAAAAAAATTTCAAGGTCCACCAAATATTGCAGTTGAATTCCCAAGTGTAGTCATTACTCATAGTATCTATTCATGTAGTAGATGGAGATGAAGTGGGATGGCCAGACCGGCCGTTGCTGCTTGCGTCCAAAGAAGGTCGCTCGGACCCCTCAAGTACCCTGAGATACCGCTCGCCCGCACTATGAGGGGAGCAGAGGTGTTGAAGCACGCCGCGCCCGCGGTGAACATATACAGGCTGCGGGCAAGTAGCAGGTCGTGCGCCGCACATCAGCCTTGGCCGGGAGGAGAGCTCCGGCTCGCCGTGCACACGTCGTCCTCGCTGGGGCCGAGGGGGCCCGTCCTCAGCTCCAGTTGCTGCACGGCGCCGCGCGGCTGCGGGGGCACTGAAACATTAAAGCTTGGCGGCAGAATTGTGTTGGACCATCATCTTTTTTGAGGGTACAGGCTTGTGGAGAGGTTGAGGGGCCAGCGGCGTGCAAATATCCATGGCCTAAGTTACGCCACTGTGTGTGTTGGAGCAGGAGACGGGAGCGTGGTAATGGCCGTGGCAAGGACAGGATGGCAGATTAACAATCGGGGAGGTTTACAAGAAATGCTTACATATAAAATAAAATAGAAGGAGCAGAATGCCTTAAAAGTTGAACTCAAAAAAAAAATATAACCTTCATATTCCTTTCAAATTATATGAAGCAAGTTGACACAAAATTTACACTGGTTTCACCTGTGACAGGTGAACTCTAAATATCCTCTCGGTGGCTGGATTGCTTACTAACAATGTAACCGGTGTGAGAAAATCGAGAATGATGCATGGCCCATGAAATCTGGGGGCAAGCTTGCCCGCGGGAACAAAATTTTTGACCATAACCTGGTCCCCTACCTTCAAAGGGGTGGGTCTCCGTCCACGATCATACCTTTCCCTAACCTTTTCATGAGACACTTTAAGATTGGCTTTAGCCTTCTTCCAAAGATCTTTAATGTTATCCGGATCTATTGTCTCGGGTAGAATGTCATTCAGAGACCAGAGGTTAGAGAGCGGCGAGTTGGGAACAAACTTGAACATCAAAGAAGCTGGAGTAAACTTGTGAGATTCATGAACCGCCGAATTCAAAGCAAAAGCTATCCAATGCAGGGACGTGTCCCACCTGGAATGATCTTCATGATGATAGGCAATAAGTGCTGACCTGAGATTACGGTTAACCCTTTCAGCCAGAGATGGTTGAGGGTAATACGCAGAAGTAGTTACATGAGAGATTGATAAGTCAAAACAGAATTTACGAAATAAATTAGATGTAAAAGCCTTAGCATTATCAGATACAATATATTGACACGGACCAAAAGAAGCAAAAATAGAATTTAAGCAGGTAATGGTAGACTGAGCGGTAGCCAGCTTAGTCGGAAATAACCAAGAAAATCTGGTAAAACCATCTACGCACACAAAGATGAACTTGTTAGCATTACCCTTTGACTGGGGGAAGGGTCCTACATAATCGATATACAGACGTTCCATGGGGCGCGACGCTTGATGCGAAGACAAAAGGCCTACCTTGGTGGACATGGTGGGTTTACTGAGCAAACAAGATTTACAAGCTTTTACAAGTTCACGGATTTCACCGTCCATACCTTTCCAGATGAACATTTCACGAATCTTCTCACGAGTTTTAAAGATTCCAAGATGCCCTCCTAATGGGGTCTCATGATAATACTTGAAGATCATAGGTACAAGAACAGCTGGAACGACAACTTTCATCATCCTATCATGACTCGATGGGCAACATAGAACACCATTCCTCAGAACATAAGGGACAAAATGTTCCCCAGAAGAAAGGGTTTCCATTATCGGAGCCAGCGTCGGATCTTCACGTTGGTATTTCTCAATATCCCTAAAAAGCATGGGAGCATCTGTTAAGATGGCATTAACACCAGATAGTATGGACTCGGGAGGTGATGAACTGTCGACCGTTTCGTGGGTCTCGACGTCGTTATGAAACATACGGCTGAGTCCATCAGCAACAACATTTTCGGTACCTCTGATATGTCTAACATCAAACTGGAAGGCGGAAATACGAATAGCCCAGCGGGCTATACGACCAGTACGACGCGGCCTACCTAAGACCCAGCTTAATGCTTGATTATCTGTCTCCAGGTCGAATTTGACGTGTTCCAGATAGAGACGGAACTTTTCTAAGGCGAATAAGACTGCCAAACCTTCGAGCTCATAGATAGAATACTTGGCTTCTTGAGCCGACAAGGTCCTAGAGGCATAGGCGATAGGTCGCCTCCCTAGTTCAGTCTCTTGAAGAAGGACTGCAGCTACTGCTGACGACGACGCGTCGGTTTGGACGATGAATTTCTTCGAGAAATCAGGCATAGCAAGGACAGGGGCATTACAAAGTGCTAATTTAAGGTCTTCAAAAGCGGCTTGTTGAGAAGGTCCCCACTCGAATTTGATGCCTTTCCTACGAAGAAGGTTTAAGGGCGCCGCTCTATTAGCAAAGTTAGGAATGAACTTCCTGAAGAAATTCACCATACCAATGAACCTGGCGATACCTTTAATGTCCTTGGGAGGTTTAAAATCACGGATGGCCTGTGTTCTAGAATGATCGACTGCTACACCATCAGGTGACACAATATGCCCTAGGAAAGACATAGAGGGCTTAGCAAAGGCAACCTTGGACAACTTAACAGTTAACCCAACCTTACGAAGGCGATCGAGAACTTCTCGCAAATGATCTAGATGTTCTTCAAAAGTCTCTGAAAATACGACGACATCATCTAAATAGTGATATAAGTACTCGAATTTGATGTCGGAGAAGACCCTATCTAGTAGCCTAGTGAGCACAGCTGCCCCCGTGGGGAGCCCGAAAGGCACGCGGTTGTATTCGTATAAATTCCAGTCCGTGGCAAACGCTGTAAGGTGTTTAGACTCTTCGGCAAGGGGAATTTGATTATAGGCCTGATTCAAGTCCAAGATAGTGAAGAACTTGGCCTTACGAAACCATGAAAAGCAAGAATGAAGGTCAGGAAGGGGCACAGATTGCAACACCACCTTCCGATTGAGAGCCCTGTAATCAATGACAGGCCTGAAGCCTCCTTGGGGTTTCGGGACTAGAAAAATAGGAGATGAATACGCCGACTTAGAGGGCCTAATAATACCATCCTTCAACATCTGATCGATAATTTCTTTCAGAGCCTTCATTTTAGGTGGAGATAGCCTATAAGGTGGAAAACGGACAGGAATCGAATCCGTGACCTCAATTTTGTATTCAATAAGGTCAGTAACACCAAGAGTATCAGAGAACACCTCTGGAAATGACTGACATAATTTACGAATACTATCAGCCTGCTCCTCAGGTAGATGTCTAAGGTCTAACAACATCTCATCCTGGGTAGGCGAAATAGATGAACACGACACAGAATTACACTTTAACAAGGGAATTTTACAATTGGACACAAATTTGAATGTGCACGACTTACTCTGAAGATCGAGCACAAGACCAGTGTGAGAAATAAAGTCCGCTCCCAGTATGATGGGGCAAGACAGGTGCTTAGCCACAAACAATTTAATTTTCCAAGTAAACTTAAAAATACGAATTTTGACCAATAAGGAACCTAGAATTTCTAATGGAGGTGAATTAGCCGAAACATATTGAATAGAAGATGAGACGTAGTCAGGTAGTTTACAAACAGCTTTCAATTTAGAATACCATTCAGCCGAAATAATCGAACAAACACTGCCTGAATCTAAGAGAGCTGTTATAGGCTCGTTATTTAACTCAATCTTAAGTAAAGGAACAGGTGCGGGGGTATCCGCCGCAATCCTAAGACACTCTTTGGGGCATTCAAAAGATGTATTCGAAGACTTATCGTTCCCTGAATTCTCGACCTTTTTGCCAGGGGCTGAGCCTTGGGAAGCAGAATTAGTTGACTCAGCCGCAGCCACTAGTCACTTTTGATTGTTGTTGGAAGTTACACCAGAAGTTGAGCAGGAGGGGGTGCTATTCGAATTGGGACAATTCTTTGCGATATGTGAGAAAGCCCCACATTTAAAACAGCCTTGTGATGAACCAGCTCCATTATTTGCCCTACTAGTTTTGATCAGAGGACACTTATTGCGCAGATGGTCAGGCGACCCGCAAGCATAACATTTACGGGGGGTGACTGATCGGCGAGGTGGAGGCCGAGTATTACTAATGGAAGGCGGGGGTTCTTTCGCGACACGCAAAGAATCGGCGTATCTAACTCCTTCCGCTGAGACGGCCAATGCTTCAAGTTCCGAGAAAGTTTGCGGGCACGCCGCGAAACACAAATATGACCTATAGGGAGGTGAAATTCCCTCTATAATAGCCTGTACAATCTGATCTTCAGGAAAATGAAGGGCAAACACCCTAGTATAAAACTTAATGTCCTGTATGAAATCAGCCAAGTTTTCATCCAAGCGCTGTACACGATAATAGTACTTCTGAATAAGGGAGGACCTGGCCCTAGCAGGGATGAAGTTAGCTAGCAAATGGGCATGGAAATCCTCAATAGATGATTGCTCGGCAATGGCTCTTACGATTTTATCAGAGAGAATACCAATAGCATACGGATAGATAATTTGCAAGATTTGACATGGAGAAAGAGAAAAAACAAGGGCATGATCCTGAAATTCCACTAGAAATCTTAAAAATGAAATTACGTCACTGGTGGTATTAACGGAAAACTTAGATATACCTCTGAGCAACATTGCCAATGGATGAGGCAAGCTACTAAACCCGGGTGACATAGTAGGTAAAGGTTTCAATGGTAAGGAAGTTAATTCAGAACGGATGTTACTCAATGATGCACGACGTTCGGATTCGTTGTCCAATGGGGCAGGGATAGTTTGAGCAGCAACGGTTATTCTATTAACTTCTCCCTTGGGAGGCGCTTCCTCACTACCTGCATTTACTATGGTGGGTTGATCAGATTTGGGAGGAACTTCCCCAGTTAACAATTGAGTGACCTTACTAGATAATTCGGAAATATTTTCCAGGAGCGTACTAGCTTCCTTCCTCTGAACATCATTCAGTTTTAGAGACAACAGATCGTTAACCCTATTCGAAAAATGATATAGCCTGCCTTGCACACGCTTAATTTGATTAGGAGACGGATCATTTTCATCAAAAAAACTAACTACAGAAGCTAGCCCAGTAATATTCTCCGTGATCGTGGAAAGAGAGTCGTCAATTTCTTTCTCTCCCAAATTGGGGATGGAAATGGGCAAATCAAGGGACTCTCTAAGCTTGTTAGTGTCTATTGCAACCGTGCCTCCAGATTGCACATTTCTGATAGTTAATTCATAGATCAACTCCTCCTTACGCAAATAGTTAAGAAGGAGAACATCGCGAGGGCCGGGCATGATGACAGACCAATTTTGAAAAACTCAAAAAATTCCAGCAACTGGGAAAATAGTTAGAGTTCGGAACAAACAATATTTAGCCGTCAAAAGGGGCGAAATTGAGACCCATTCAACCACGCTCTGCTACCACTTGTTACGGACTTTTCCGTGGTAGGTAGAGGTGAAAGAAGGTGCGGGTGTGAATGGGTTTCAAGCTACGAAATTATAGTGCAATGTAAAATTAATTTAAAAGTTAACAAGGTTATATTTTCTTTTCGAAAACAAAGAAATAACAAGCATGGCAGGTACAAAGTAGCAATTCAAAAGGGGTTAGTTACAATATTTACAGAATTTGGGCTTCGCGCCCTGACTTCACAATGCTTGGGCAATCAGCTCAGTTTTACCTCAAACACAAGTTTTAACAGAGGGGGAGAAAACCCCATTCATACCTAGGAGCCCTTGCTCCAAATTACACTGGAAAACCTCCATGAGGCATACAACCCAGAATTTTCAAAAGAGCCACTCGCTCTCAAAATTTAAGCCTCTCCCAGGCCACACCAAACTCCACCTTCAAGTTGTCCTCAACGGACATAAACACAGGGGTAAAATACCCAATCTACTGAGGTCTATTAAAAGAAAAGCAGGTTAATTAAATGACCTCTAAAATAACAATTTGAGAGGAGGCGAACTTGCACTCCTAATACACTTTGATTAAGACCTACTTGGCACTAGGCCGTTAATACAAGGGCTAATCCCATGCTAAAGAGGTGACTTAAGAAAAGAACAATTTGTTTTACATTAACGAAAAATAGGTCGAGAAAATAAGTTCACCTCAAGACAATGTGAGTGGGAGCTCGAGAGGGTTAGCACTCTCTATCCCAATATGTCGTTTTACAAGAGAATAGATGAAAAGGGAAGTTACATTTTAGGAAAAGGTTACATGGTTGAACGCTTAGAACCCGCCCCGAAAGTTAAACTGCTGAGCTAGCAAAGAAAGAAGTTATTAATCGGCCATTACCTTGTGTTGAACGGCTGGAGAAGAAAGAGGCGCTTCCCGCCCCCTGCTATGTACTTAACACACTGAAAGATGGAACAGAAGTGGCCTAGAGACCCAAAAATCAGCAGTTTAAATACTCTCGCGGAAGTTTCTAGGCGTTAGGGGAAAAAAAACACCCTCCCACAAACTCTTTATTGGATAGGACCCCGCAACAGATTCAAGTTGGGGGAAGATACATCTGATTGGATAGAAATTAATTGAAGAAATTCGGGATTGGATACATTCATAACAAGGGGAAGAAAGGGGTAAATATTGCCAACTTAAACAATGCTAGAAAGAAATTTAACAAAGAACAAACTCTTGAAATTAAATTTTCTCCAAAAAAATAGTTCTTTGACTCCGCACTAGGTTGCACTATTGTAGATCTTCAGTAGTGTCCTCTAGAAGAGAAAGTTCACACTTCTTACTTCAAGCGAAACAAAAACACATCAAAAATGACACAGTTCAAAAACTCAAAATTTTCCACGTGGTGACATCTTCTGAGAAGGTAGAAAATTAATACTGTCAATAAAGTTCGGACTTCCTCCAGCAGAGGAGTTTCAACAGGCGCACATTTTAAATTAGCGGAGTGGAGGTGTACCGCCCGGTACAATTATTATTATTATTATTATTATTGCCCGCCTGGTGGCCACGATCGTTAAGGTGCTGAAGTCTAAACGGTCTGACACCGGGGTTAGCCGGTTCGAGTCCCGTTGGTGGAAAAATATTTCACCATCGGAATGTTGGCCGGCAGGGTAGGGGAGGTGGTGGTATACAATTTCTAATCACTAGACTGAGTGCCAAAAGCCCGGATTAAATTCCAAACCTCTCCGCAGTGCTCATATGGAGTTACGGCATATTACGCTGTTGATGAAGATTCGTCCGTCGGATGGGGACGTTTAGCCTTGAGCAGACCCCTTTGTGCTATACGACAGGAGTAGGCTATGTGCAGGCGCCGGGTTTCACCCTCTCCCTTCCTACTATCGTATATTACGTCATTCATTTCATCTCATTAACTCATCTGATGAGGTTGACGTCAGGAAGGGCATCCGGTCATAAAAACCCGCCACGACAGATTCATCTCACTGCATGCCCTACCCTTTAGAGAAACGGGAGAAGGGTTGGACAAACACATTATTATTATTATTATTATTATTATTATTATTATTAGTAGTAGTAGTAGTAGTAGTAGTAGTAGTAGTAGTAGTAGTAGTAGTAGTATTCCTGGTCTTTCTTTACAAATATTTGGGGTCGGTAGCTTACTAATGCGAATTAGTTCCGTTTTATTCGGCAGTTTTATTCTCTTCTTTAAGCCAAACCTATGTGATGGAATGTATTTGCCATTACGTGTGTCACGTGGTAGTTGGTATGTGACGCGTACTGTATGAAAATGAAGGTGTAAGAGAAGCACCAACATATAGCCCTAGAGCTAGAGTAATAAACTAGACGTGGCTAAAATCAAACCCGATGCCCTATGAATGGAAGGCAACTGCGCTGACTATTCAGCCAATAATCTGGTTAATATTTAACTCGTTTTAAATTCAAGATAGAATCCTGAATATACTAAGCAACTAATCTTTAGACTACAGAGTATGAGTTGGCCGTGCGGTTAGGGGCGTGCAGCTGTGAGCTTGCATCCGGGAGATATTTGGTTCGAACCCCACTCTCAGCAGCCCTAACGATGGTTTTCCGTGGTTTCCCATTTTCACACCAGGAGAATGCTGGAGTTGTACCTTGCTGTAATTAAGGCGACGGCCGCTTCCTTCCCACTCCTAAGATTTTCCTATTCTATCTTCGCCAGATAACCTACTGTAGGCCTATGTGTGTCGGTGCGACGTAAAACACTTTGAACGAAAAAAGACCACAGTGGTGGCCTTTACAGGCTGTGCATCATTAGCACTACACACTGGTTAAATTAACTAGAATTATGTAAGATAAGTAAACGATATGAGAAGTTGGTTTATTGCTCATTAAATAACGGCTCCGCAATTGCTAATTGGTGTGTGTGTCTCTCCCTCTCTCTCTCTCTCTCTCTGTGTGTGTGTGTGTGTGTGTATTTCCTTTACAAGGGCTACACTTTGTATTTATAGAAAACTGCAGTATTTACGTTTGAAACCGAGTGTAGTGGCCACACCTGTTAACGCACCATGGCTATAGAGCGAAGTTCTGCATTCGAGAGACGAGTGGTTTCGAACCTCGCCGTCGGCTGTCTTAAGGATGGTTTTCTGTGGTTTCCTATTTTAATTTCCAGGTATATGTTCATACAGTGAATATACTCCTTTCAACTCATGGCTTCGAGACCATCAAAGCGAGTCATGTAGTGAATGGTGTGGCAATTAAGATGACAGCGAACATTTCAGAAGTCAAATCGGTGCCAGGATGATCTCAGAACGATTGCCTTTGCAGGTACTGCCTCAAAGAGATAGACACTCTTGAGCATGTTCTGGGGATCTTGTCCTCCTGGTGAACTTTTAAGGAATACGTGTCATCATAAGATCCCCACGTTAATTGCGACAACACTGAAAGACCACGGTTACAGGTATTTGAAGAGCTTCATGGCTTGGTGGACAACAGATTCACAGAAGGATGGACATCATTGTCATCAAAAATAAGAGAAGGTGTTACATAATCGACCTAACTGTCCGCTTTGAAAGCCACAAGTCGCAATCCGCTGATGCCAACCTCGAGAAAAGGAATATTTACTTACCAACAATACCCATTTTTGCCTCCAATTTTTAGAAACAGATGTTGCTGCCAGTGACAACGTTAGGGGAAATGCCATCATTGCCTTAAAGGGTTAGTTAATACTTCTAAGAAATCATTGTCACAATTAGGTTACCATCTAAATTTCTCAACTGAAACTATTTCTTTTCTAAAAATTAATGTAAGTCGCAAGTCAGCCTCTGCACGAGGGGAAGTATTTCATACAATTTTTAAAAACAAAATCATAGAGCACAGCCGATTCCTTCCGTCGCCTTACACAATTTCACTCATCAATTTCATCTCCATTAGCTCCTCTTTACTCAACGGGCAGGTCACAGTTTGACGAAAATCGTGAGAATACCGCTTTCTCTGTCTCCGTAGTTCAGCGATATACCAGTATTGAGATTTACAACCAGGGCTGCCCCACTTCACTACTCCGTAGAGTGAGCTGAAATGAAATGGCGTATGGCTTTTAGTGCAGGGAGTGTCCAAGGACAAGTTCGGCTCGCCAGATGCAGGTCTTTCGATTTGACTCCCGTAGGCGACCTGCACGTCGTGATGAGGATGAAATGATGTTGAATACGACACATACACCCAGCCCCCGTGTCAGCGAAATTAACCAATTGTGGTTAAGATTCCCGACCTTGCCGGGAATCGAACCCGGGACCCCTGTGACCAAAGACCAGCACGCTAATCATTTAGCCATGAAGCCGGACGTAGAGTGAGCTAATTTAGGTACCATGATTCGGATCTCGTAACTGTCCAGCTGAATGCTTCGCTGCGACTCAAATCGCACTAAATAATGATCACGTCATTACGAATCGAACCATGACATTCCAAACAACTTCTAAACTGTGGAGCTCCGTACAGAGCCAACGGACACTTCCCTGTCCCGCCCCGTAGTCCATCACGCCGGCAGGTTACTTATTAACACAATTCATTGCGATTTGAATCCCGGCAGAGCAACTGTTTAGCATGCACTACGGCCTGATTCTCATTCCTACTTGACTAGTGTCCAACTCGTTGGCTGAATGGTCAGCGTACTGGCGTTCGGCTCAGAGGGTCGCGGGTTCGATTCCCGGCTGGGTCGGGGATTTTAACCTTAATTGGTTAATTCCAATGGCTAGGGGGCTGGGTGTGTGTGGCGTATTAATCATTAGAAATCATCCTAGGTAGGGCTCTCATCTTCACAGATATCCAGGTCGCCTAATAGGCCGTCTACTAGAAAAAGACCTGCACTTGACTAATACAGACTAACAGTTGTCCATGCTGAGCGCTAGTTAGTAGTTAGTAAGTGAACACAACGTCAATTTTTTTTTTAGCCTACAATTTACTTTACGTCACACCGAACACAGATAGGTTTTATGGCGACGATGAGATTGGAAGGGGCTAGGAATGGTGTGAAAATGGGAAACCACGGAAAATCATTTTTAGGATTACCGATATTGGGGTTCGAATCCACTACCTCTTGGGTGCAAACTGACAGCTATTTGATTTAAACCTCGCAGCCACTCGCCCGGTGAGATGTTAATTTTTAACTGGCTAATAATCTGCTTGTTTTATCCCTTAAAACCACAATCAGCACTAATCGCCAAGCATTAAAGAACTGTACAAGAAAATAAGTATTTATGTACAACAAAATACAGTTAAGGTTCATTTTGTACACTTTAATAGACCTGTGAAGAAGTACTTAAATAATACCGGAGTTCTAAAGCGCAACCTGCAATGTATACTACGCAGGAAGGAGACTGAATATCTCCACAATATAATCTGCATACGCGAGGGTTTAGTTCACAAGAGGTACAATATACTCATACTTGGCCTTATAACCAGTGAATCAAAGGAATTAAACACAGACGCATTTCTGGGAATGCATACTGTAGTTAAGAACGCAGTGTAATGCGCGAGTGTGATTCCCAACATGGTGGTATAATATGCCTGTCGGATTTAGTTCATCCGGAGCGATGTAGACGGACTTTTTTCAGATTAAGAGCACAATAATCAAGCATTAAATATCCAGTGCATTTTATCAAGTAATTTTGATGTAATACAGTGATTCCAGTAATAATCTCAGGGTGTAACCATGGATACCTTCGTACGGAAAACGTCAAATTAAACCATTTCCTCAATTTTGCCAAAAGTTGGAGGGCTAAAGGGCTGGAAAGGTTTCAAATTGCGAGTCTTGGATAGCTCTATCAAACAAAACAAAAAAAAAAGAAAGAAAATCACTTCCGGCCTAAATACAGTTCCAGAAAAACAGCCTAAACTCGCTTCTTTCTTTACTCGTCTTCTTTTTTATTCAAATCCTAGCCAAATTAACTTATTTACATAATACTTTCTCTAATGTGTTCCTTGGTTCAATGCGCTCACATTTTTTTTTTTTTTTACTTTTAAAAAATCCACACCGAATGTAGTTATGAAGGCTTAAGTGAAACTCTGCATTGACTCACATTCGCGCTCTTAGTGGTGCATAAGTGAAACAATGCATTGACTCACATTAGCGCTCGTAGTGGTGCATAAGTGAAACAATGCATTGACTCACATTAGCGCTCGTAGTGGTGCATAAGTGAAACAATGCATTGACTCACATTAGCGCTCTTAGTGGTGCATAAGTGAAACAATGCATTGACTCACATTAGAGCGAGTACTGGTAGAAAAAGGCAAAAGGCAAACTGCTAATCTAATCGACCGGATAACGATGACTAAGAAAAGGATTGTAATATAAAGAATATATTCTCATACTTTATTATCCTATTTTATTTACCTGAAATTCGTAGCTCATATCCCTAGGATGTTTTCAACATTGCGTTGCTTGCCGGAAGGGTTAGAACTGTCGATTTTTAATCACATTTGTACGGTGGTACTATACAATAGTCATATGTCCTGGAAAGCTTGACACTCATAGTACATGGACAGAACACGAGATGGCGTTGGATAGGTAGCACGCACAGGGCGATGGGACTTCAGTAGTGAGTCAGGCTCCGTGCAGAATGGACGAAACTTCAGTACTGGCGTGGAAAGTACTGAAACACCTGCCATACTCACCGGACCTCCCTTCATGCGATTTCGACCTCATTCCAAAAGTGAAAGAACGATAGCATGGAAGACGGTTTGGGACAGCACAGTGAAACATGAGACTGAAAAATTCACACGTGATAAAGCGACTAGTATCCGACATCCTTAAAGGAAATACGTAATCCTTCTGCCAAAGTCTTCATTGGACAGATGTATGCTAGAGATTCGGACAATAAATATTTCATTACAAAAGCACTGGATGAGTTAAACAGCATTTGACACTGAGTCTTCCGTACAAGAATCTGTTGAGCGTTTGTATCAGGGAGTGTACACAGTAGAGCATTATATCTGGACGATTTATGCATTTTTTGATATGCCACTTAGCAGTAAATACTTCCGCCTCTGTAATTGCCTGCTTTAATGATACTAATGGGATTAATAACATTTGGATAATGTTACATACTTACATAAAAGCAATATTTGAAAAATTAATTGAAAATGTTGGATAATAGGAACAGATGCCCTTAAATCCCGACGTGTCTGAAACATAGTGTACAATTTTTTGGACATCATTTGTACTTAAGCCCTAGCCGCCAATATAGGTTCTGGAGACGTAAAATATCGTCGGCTTACTTCTAAAACCTCGTATGTTACAATGCTCTTCCTACCCATTATATTCCATAAGAATGGTCACGCCTCCCAGTCACATATTTATATGCAGTCCATCAGAACCTTTTTCGTAGTGTTCATTTCCCTGTGCTACACGTGTAAAGGAAAATGGACTTTATAATACCGTATTGCAGGGATGTTGTTTTAATGGCGAATTTGACCATTCCTACAGTTTAATGTATTTAAGGTTCATTTTCCCTTACACAACAGCATAGGAAAATGAACACAACGAAAATTGTTCTGATGGACTGTAACTTACATCCATATGTGGCTCGGAGGCGTGGCCAGACTTAAGGAAGAAAATGGATAGGAAGTGAATTGGGAGATACGAGGTTTTAGAAGTAAGCCATCGATATATCGATGGCTTTCTTTAAAAATCTCGTAAGTCCGAATACTCTTTCTATCCATTATATTCCTTAAGACTGGTCACGCCTCCCAGTCCCACATTTATATGCAGTCCAAAGGAATAATTTTCGTTATGGTCATTTTCCTCTGCCAATTTGTAAAGGAAAATGAACCTTAAATACATTATACTGTAGGAGTGTGTAAATTTGCCACGCAATCCACATCCCTAAAATACGGTACTTTAAGGTCCATTTTCCTTTAGACATTAGCAAAGGAAAATGAACATAGCGAAAATTATTCTGATGGACTGCATACAAATATATGACTGGAAGGCGTGGCCAGTCTTAAGGGATATAATAGGTAGGAAGAACATTTGGACATACGAGGTTTTAAAAGAAAGCCATCGATATACATTAGCCGCCTGACGATGTTTAGTCAGCAACTATTTAATCCACTTCTCTTTACCAGCACTGCGACAAGACTACTATTAGACATGATATAGGCTTTTGGGCTTATGCTGTGTCAAGAAAATAAGGTGAAATTCTTTACGTTTCGCAGAGAACTGTGCTCTGCGTCATCAGAAGAAAATCTCGACTGTCCACGAGAAAGCCTTCTTAAACAAGTACGGGCCGTAAACCTTTGCATTTCCACTATTTTCAAAGTCATTTATACTTCATATAATTTGAAAACTCTGAAGACATTCACTTCGTCATCTTCCAAGCGTTATTCTCGCACAGTGGCAGGGTTCGCTTTCTGAAGATAGCCACTTGACTGGATAAAACATGTCATTCTGTGCTGCAGCGTTGATTTTTAGTAATGAATTTTATTGTGTTCCGTATTGAAGTGGGATTACAGTAAATTAAGATTCTTTCAAGGTCCAACTTTCAGTACAATAACATTTTATTGTGATTCAATCACATGTCAAATGATACTAGTTTCGGCATCTATAATATGCAATGAAATGAAATGAAATGAAATGTCGTATGGCTTTTAGTGTCGGGATATCCCAGGACGGGTTCGGCTCGCCAGGTGCTGGTCTTTCTTTGTGACTTCCGAAGGCGACCTGCGCGTCGTGATGGAGATGAAATGATGATGAAGACAACACGTATACCCAGCCCCCGTGCCATTGGAATTAACCAATTAAGGTTAAAATCCCCGACCCGGCCGGGAATCGAACCCGGGACCCTCTGAACCGAAGGCCAGTACGCTGACCGTTCAGCCAACGAGTCGGACTATAATATGCAATCATCAGCCTTAAGTGTAAATTAAACAATTATATACATATGCCTAAAACATCTAAAACACATGTTAACACATTATAAAATACATTACAGTGATGATACATGCGATAAGTTAAAATTATATTAGAATTGAATGCTGTGATATAAAATTCTGGACCTTGAAAGAATTTTTATTTACTACAGCGTTAATGCCCTAAGTAATATTTTATCAAAATAAATCGGTCAGTGTATTAGACCGACTGAAAATATTTTCACATTTTCACATTTTCACTGTTATCATATTGACTTGTCGACACTGAAAAGCATGAATTTTATGTAATTAGTTGGAACGTGGGGCATTTGACTTTATAAACAAAATTAATTTCCGAAGAGGTTTGAAATCCAAATTGGATGAAGCGGTGTCATTGTGATTCTTTAAAAAAACTGGACCCATTTTCTCAGCAACAACAGAATCATCATCCATAATTATTATATGTCGTTGTTAATGTTGATTTGAGGGATCTAGGACTTTTCATTGTGCACGTAATACGTGCCCAATAAGCTGCATGGTTGTGTTTTTTGTACTAGTGGTTGTAGGCTAATTGTAATTTATCCGGACTAGAGGAAGCCACGATCTGTGTATTTGTTATTATCCTGGAAATCGTCTCGAGCTAAAGCGAGAAATCATGTAAAGCATACATTTAGAATTTACCATGAGTTAGAATAAACAAAACCCTTTTCTCCATTGCCCTCACTGGGTTAAGTGTACTCAGTTCAAACCGTTATAGCAGAAATTAAAGCCCCCATGGCAAATCTGGTATGGAACAGAGATCTGTCAGGTAGGAAGCTAATATTTTGTTTGCAGTTAATTGGGACAAGCTCAGATATCAGCATTTATTGCATTTCTTATAGGCCTATGGAGAAAGGCAACATTACATTTTAGTAGTTGGTATGATCACCTGTTGTTTTAATGATAGGCTACTAGCATTAACTTATGTTTCGGAATTGGAAGCATCAGGTGCTGAAAAAATACTACTGTAGTCTTCAGTTTAGTGTCATAGATACCTTTTCAGTATTATGGTAGAAATTTGTCTTTCAGTTGTTGAACAATCCATGTTATTGACACTAGATTTCACGATAACCCACAAGTTATCGATTGGACTGATGTTTGTAGCGTTCGCAGGCCAATCAACGCTCAGTATTCAGATCATGCAAGAGAGTCTTGACTGGTTTTTTTCATATGACGTTGAACAACGTCTTGTTGGCCGTGCAGTTAGGGGCGCGCAGCTGTGAGATTGCATCCGGGAGATAGCGGGTTCGAATGCCACTGTCGGTAGCCCCAAAGATGGTTTTCCGTGGTTTCCCATTTTCACACCAGGTACCTTGATTAACGCCATGGCTGATTCCTTCACATTCCTAGGCCTTTCCTATCCCATCGTCGCCATAAGACCTATCTGTGTCGGTGCGACGTAAAGCAAAATACCAAAACGTCTTGTTGAAAAGTGCCATTTCTATGCAGGGCAGAATAGTTTGTTGAAGAATTTCACAGTATTTAGCAATTTTCACCATGCTTTATGTCGCAAGATTCTCCAAATGTGAAATACCCCGCCGCAGGCATAGTGTTTGCGCCGCCTGGATAGGGTCCCCAGTACTCCGTTGGACAATTCTATTTTTCTGTTCTTCCATCACAAAATGCACTACTTTTTCACTAAACATCACACTCTTTTCCAGTTTATTGCAGACCAGTGGGGAAATTTATCGACCTAGTTCATGAGTCCGTGATTGATGGTTTTTCTAGGAAAACTGTTTGTTGACAGATTTTCTTGTTCGCTGTACACGTCCAATTGTCTAATTTAGACCTTCACGCGATTCTAATCTCACTAACAATACAAGCCCTTTCGGTAATATTTTCTTACAAAGAAAAAGAATGAATGAAACAAAATTGTTGATGGATGAGATAAAGTAAACAATGCTGTTTCATTTGAAGTGTTAATGAGCTTTTGTCGCATGTTAATAACAACTAAAGACTTTATTTGAAGCATGTACATAAAATCTGTAAGACGATTATTAAAGTTAAACACTGTCTTGTAACAAAAGAATTCTTTGAACAGAAAACTTCCCTCTTAAAAAAAGGATATAAAATTCAAGGTAGCTTTTGCAAAATGAATCAAGCACCTAAATCTCCTTTTGTTTCAGCACAAAGGAGGGCTCACGGGAGTGAAAAAAAAAGAGAAAGGAATTACCCTGTCCTTCTCACTGCTTTTTAAATCATTTGACGAATGATATAAAGAATGGCCAGATTCTCTTTGCTTTGCTTCTGAGATGTATTTACTTTTTTCCGACGAGGGGGTTGGGGAGTTAAGAATAGAGAGTGTGATGGGTGAAGAAAAAGGGAAGGCGCGAGAGGATTTTGCACGTTTCGCATGACAGTAGTTTAAACAAACAGGGTCGAGCCCTACCGTATACTGGACAGGACAATTCCTCGCAGAGTAGAGCCGGGCAAGGCCTGCTGACGCTCTCTCTCCCATCCCGCCTGCCAGCCACTTGAGCTGAACAATGGAATCCCTCCCTCAAACCCAGGCCAGCTGATAATTGGCGCCGTATCTCCACGGCAACCAAGCGCTTTCTGTGATGGACACATTCGAAGCAACAATAGAGGGAGATTTAGCATATAGAAAACCATATTATCTTAAAAAGGAGTTTGAAAAATGTGCAGCAAAGCAGAAGCATGGAGGGCATATTTTTAGCTGAAAGACACTTAAATAAAATGAAAAGTTCTTGTCTGGTAGAAGGTGAATGTGAAGGCGGACAGGCGATGTGTGGTAGCCGGCTGATTTCAATTCTTGTTATTCCAAGCAGTGACCTATTTAATAGATGCGAATGAGGGTGGAAGCCGAAAATTTCCTACACATCAAAAGCAATTATGACGACATCTTAGTTCTGTATCATAACGGTTTAATATTAAGTATAACAACAATAATAATGCAATGTACATATCCAACGTCATCACTACGGCAGGGAGATTGTTTATAATGAAGAGAGTGCTAAGTAAAACATACAAAACTTACTGCCTACCATAAAATTTTCATTTAGCATTTAACGTACTGCACTACGATTAGACAGATGCAATAGGCCTCATCACCTTAGTTTCGGACAAATTTCTCTCTGCTTCCCTTGGAAAATTTATCGACATTCTTAGAAGTGTATGACAATCATATTCTTCACTCCGGGAAACTTTTCAAACGCAAAATTAAATTATCATCCCACTTGGCTATGTCAATAGTTCTATGTAATACAAAGTATGCCGATTCACAATTATCAGAGTTATCTGGATGGCAGTCTAAATGTTGGGAAGCTTTTCAGGCGATCATAATATGGAATCAGAATATCTAGTAGTTTTTAATGAATAGTTTATACTCATTTAACAGGTAAGGTAAAGGTTATTCTGCCCGAAGGCAGGTCCGAACCTCCGCAGAGGTGTTCCTGAGCCGGAGTTTACGTGCGGTAGGGTGGCCAGTTCCTTCCCGCTCCTCCATTCCCTTACCCCCCACCAACAGGGCGTGACAACCTATCCAACTCCTGACCACGCCCAATGTTGCTTAACTTCGGAGATCTCACGGGATCCGGTGTTTCAACACGGCTACGGCCGTTGGCCATTTAACAGAACAAATTATAAATTAAGCCTGGTTATAAAGTCATGATGTGCATTAAATTAACTAGAAACATATTTTGACCTGATTTTTAAAAAAATGTTATGCATGCGCATAGATGTACTTTTGTCCGTTATTTCGAAGTTTTAGTAATCAATTGGGAAATTATTTTTAATGTGTATATCAGCTCGTAATGTACGATAAGTAAGTTTATCAAGAGTCACACAGTACAAAATTTCAGTCGCAGTACACATACCGGTATAATACAGCAGTAATAAACACTTTCATATTCTAGGGAATTGTTTGATAAGTGGTTTGCTCTTTCCCAAAATATTTGTATTCAGTATCTCCGGTCTCTGTTCAAATGAAAATAAGCTATATATAGGCCTATGTTTGGAAACATTAAAAATTTGTATTTAAAGCGAAATTAATTTTTAAAATATTAATACAAAATTTGGAGTGAATACTGCTAGTAAATTCGATATCCTAGAAACAATAATAAAAAAAACAGTTTGTAGGTTTGCATTTTGTAACATGTAGTAGTGAAGACTTGGCCATTTCAGTGAAATTATTAAGCTGCATTTATGAAATTACGTTCTATGTTGTGGACCTATCATAATTTTTTCGTAAAATACTTAGGTAAAGAAAAACATAATTAGTGTCCGGATTAAGGATTGTGATACTTGGTCTGAATTTATTTTGCTCTTCACAACAACCAAAATAAATATCATCTAAATAAGACTCGTTACTTGAATTTATACACTCATGATCATAGAAACAAGAACACCTTAAAAGACTAGAGATGTGAAGTTCATATTCACAGGACATGTGCGTTTTTATGTTCTGAAGAAATTATTAGCATTTGAACCATATCGGCCCTCAGGTTCAAGGTTCACATCGATATCTCGGCGCACTACCACCGACTGGTAAATTGTGACTGCGCCTCTCGTTGTCGCTATAAACCGAAGGTAATGGATCAGTATGACTTGAGCAGACGTGCAAGATGCCTCGCAGCCGTATGCGAGAACCGTACCGTCGAATTAGTGATTTTGAAAGAGGGTGCATTACTGGCATGGGAGAACGTGATGCATCCATCCCGGAAATTGCTGTTCGTGTGAGACGAAGTGTGTCGGCAGTTTAACGGGTGTGTACAGAATGGTTCACAGAAGGCCGTAGAACACGACGAGATGGGTCTGGTCGCACCACCCAGACCATCCCCCGAGAAGATCGACACCTCATCCGAATGCCATTACAGGAGAGATCTTCGTCCTCCTCGGCTCTGGCGCACCAGTGGAACATTGTAACGCATCGTACACTATCAGGAGTGACAGTCCCTCGCCGTTTATATGGTCCGGTTACCGGTGCGTCGTCCACTTCTCCGCCTACCTTTGAGTAATGTGCATAAACATGCTAGACTGGATTCGTGTATGTAACGACGGCACTGGGGGCATGAATGGCAGCAGATAGTGTTTTCGGACGAATCCAGATTCTGTTCGTTTGCAAATGATGGCCGCATTTTGGTTCGCCGCAGACAGGGTGAGAGGCATCACATTGACTGCATTCGCACAAGACATACAGCGCCAACTCGAGGCCTTATGGTGTGGGGTGCTATTAGGTACAACCACAAATCACAGTTGGTGCGTGTCCAGGGCACTGTGACCAGTTTGACCTACGTGAATGACATCCTGCAAACCGTAGCCATAGGCCTACCCTTTCTGCACGACACCCCAGACGCCAGCAGGACAATGCGTGATCACACTTTGCTGCACGAACACGTGCCTCTTGTCACAGGGTGTCAGACTGTTGCCCTGGCCCGCCCGATCACCGGACTCGGCGCCAATAGAAAATTTGTGGGGTATGGTGAAACGACTGGTGCGGCACTGTGACCCAATGCCAACCACCAAAATTGAACTGTGTAACCAGGGGAATGCAGCATGGATGGCTATATTCCAGGCGCCATTCGCGCCTTATACGCGTCGATGCCATCACGCATGCAACAAGTTATCACTGCCCGTGGAGGACCCTGTGCCCAATAGGCAACAGGACACATGCTGAGCCTAGGCGACTGAAATGCTAATCGTTTCTGCAGAACATATTAATGAACATGTCCTGTGAATATGAACTTCCTACCACTAGTCTTTCAAGGTGTTCTCTTTTCATGAACATGAGTGTAGATACATTTAATTGTCTCTCAATATATCTTGTTTTGCTCCGAGAAACTAGTCAACGTATTTCAAAGGAACTACGAATTATTACAGTACCTTCATTCTTTTCTAAATGATCACATGTAAACACCAAATCCAAAGAGAAAGTGCACGTCAAGTACGTTACGATTCAACTGAACAATAGGTACACAGCTTTTCCAGGAGTTACTACCGATAAAGGGTACCTGTCGTTATTTCGACAGAGGAATATGAGGAAGGCGCATATATGTCGATCTATCGTCAAATACCGGTTCTGGGATTAGTATCATTGTACGTTCAAGGAAGTACGATGAAGAAAATCAATCTGAGGGCTCGTTTAACATTTCTGTTCAAGTGAGAAAGAATAACCGCTCGCCATTCTTCCCGCGTATGCAATGATAAATATATAATTGTATGTCTGAATATTACGCTACACATATTGCTGCAAAAAGATCTCTTATGACGAGAAAGAAGAGAGTGGATGAGTATGGTTAAAAGCCGTGCCCGTGCTGTCCAGTGAGAATGTAGGTTGTTTGCACTGCGTTCTCCAGGAGTTATTTGCACTTTCTAAGACCAGTTGATGCTAAGCTGGTCGGGCTAACCACGTGCAACACGCCAGCACGAATGAGGACATCAAATGGGGAAAGCAGACAAGTCATGTGTACTGAGAATTTTTGGTATTAGAGTCGCAATATGTCACTGTAGCTCTCAACCAGAAATGTAGGCCTAAACCAATTTTATGCTCACGTCTATACAAGATATAGGCCTACGAAAAATAGTGCCCAATAATAACGTACTGTGATACGATTCAACACTCTAAAACGGAGTTTTCGTACATAGTCAACTGGGGTAAAGTTGCGTAATGTAGATTTGCAATCCTAATTTATCAGATGGAATTCTCTACTGTATTTTTCCATTTTCT
Organism: Anabrus simplex; assembly: GCF_040414725.1. Lineage (NCBI taxonomy): Eukaryota > Metazoa > Arthropoda > Insecta > Orthoptera > Tettigoniidae > Anabrus > Anabrus simplex. The sequence goes on along the minus strand of NC_090265.1, from coordinate 108,059,875 downwards.
TTTACTTTTGAGGGATGATAGAAGTGAAGGTAGTACGGTACTGTATTTGTGATAACATTCGACTTCTGGTTTTTAACGTGATGTTCCATGATACCTAGACATCAAGGAAGTTTTTTTTTTTTTTTTGTATAATTGCAATAAGTCGTCATGTGGTGCTTGCGAGAAACTTCAAAAGTTATTTGGGCCTCAGACCTCGTCTAAAATGGCATTAAGCCAGTTGTCTTACTTGAATGTGGACGAAAATTGCGAGTTACTATGTATGGTTGGTTGCTATCCTCATACCGGGTTGAGTGGTTCAGACTGTGGGGTACTAGCCTTCTGACGCCAAGTTGGCGGTTTTCATTCCACCTCAGTCCGGTGGTATAGAACTATTCTCGCTTTGCTTACCTTCAAAGGGAATTTGAACTTTAAACACATTATACTGTAGGTGTGTGTAATATATCTTGCAAACATATATTTCTACAGTACACTACGGTAATGTTCATTTTCCTTTACACATAAGCAAAAGAAAATGAACCCAACGAAACTTATCAGACGAACCTTGAGTACATTATACTTCAGGTGTGCGTAAATGAGTCATGCAAAGATACATTCCTAGAGTGCGGTACGGTAAGGTTCATTTTCCTTTATACGCAAGCATAGGAAAATGAACAGAACGAATATTGGTCTGATGGGCTAAATACCAATATGTGGCGGGAAGGCGTGATCAGTCTTAAGGGAAATAATGGATAAGAAGAGCATTGTGAGATGTGACCTTTTGCTCGAACAGTGACGATATTTTTCCTTCCGGCGTAAAAACTGAAATTTGTTCTTGCGTGGTTCCGGCACTCAAAAGCGATATTAATTGTGTCTATAGACATTTGCAATTCGCAACTTGTAACTGTAAGATAAATGATATAGAACTGAGCGGGGGAGGGGGTATTTATTCTTGTTCTAAATGATTTAAATATGGCATTTTTTATGTTATCACAGTATTCTCATTGTGTTAAAGAAACATATTATCTATTACTTAATGACTAGCGTATAACAAATGAAATAAAATCATTTTCTCACCCATAACTTCAATTAAAGCAGAAAAACACCATGATCTACGACTTTGTTGTTGTTGTTTTCGTTGCTGTTGTTGTTTGTAGTGGTGTTCTGGTGAAACCTGATGGGTCACATTTCACATAGACGGAAAGGACCGGATTGTTTGGTGGTCCGCCCATAAAGCTTGACGTCAGACCATTCCAGTTAATCTATGGTTTTATCTAAGCGGTATCTTAGTGAGTTAGAATGTTACATGCTATCTTTTCATACCTTCAATATAATTAATTGAGTAAAAATCTCTAAATTTTCACAAATAATTTAAAGAAAGAAGTTAGAGTCTGTGTTCGGTGATACCGCTACAAGATTTTAACGTGGAACTAGTATTGGCAGTCGGACGGCTGTAAAGAGAATGGAATAAGGAACGTTTGCCATTGTGGCGTCGGCTCTCTTGTACCCTCTATAAGCCCTTGTCCTTTGGTGTAGAATGATGTAAATGGATCGTTTTAACTATTTCTTCTTAAACTTTGGACGCATAACTCATATCACGATGGTTTGTTTTGGAAACACGAAACATAAGTTTCAGGAGAATCCCCTCCCCCTATTTATTCATTCAAGGGGAATCTGAGTCTAAGCTCGTAATAGTTCAGTGTGTCGGCCTCCAGATCCCAAGATAGCAGGTTCAAACCCGGCAAAGGTAGTCGGATTTTTGAAGGGCGGAAAAAAGTCCATTTGACACTCCACGTCATACGATGTCGGCATGTAAAAGATTTCGGGTGACACATTTGGTGTTTACCCGACAAAATTCATTAAATCTCAGCCATAGACGCCCAAGAGAGTTTCGGTGTACTCGGTCTGCCATCTAGTGGGGGCCTAGAGTAAAACGGAACCTCGAAATTGACGGGCAGACAGCCAGATGGCGTCAAATTGAAATGTCTGCACACGGTAGCTGAGGCCATACGATTATTATTATTATTATTATTATTATTATTATTATTATTATTATTATTATTATTACAGCAGATGTAATCTAAATTATGTACAAACGGTGTCTGGCATGAGGTAGTTATTTAGTTTATGTTTAAAGGTAAACAATATGCATGTTTCTCTTATGTTGTCAGGGAGGCTGTTAAAAATATGTATAGAGTTATTTCATAATGAATTTGTACGAAATTTACAAGTATATATTTGAGTAAATTAAATTTCTGAAACAGTTCTGGTGTGGTACATATGGATATCTGAATTAGTTTTACAGGAAGTATTGGAGTGCATCAACTTATCGATGGTCTAGTTCTAATACCACGCATCTGACAATTCTCTTCCTAACCATCATTTTCTTTCAGACTGGTCGCGCCTCTCAGCCACATAGGCTATGGGTATGCAGTCCTTCAGAACAAATGTCGTTGTGTTCATTTCCCTATGGTTACGTGTAAAGGCAAATGAACCTTAAATACAATATATTATGCTGTAGTAATTTGTAAATACATCGTGCAAACATACATTCCTATAGCACGGTACGGTATGGTAAGGTTCATGATATTTCATGATACTTCCACAATGAACAATTCAAAGTTTGTTTCTCAAGATTCAGCCCTAGCACTCATATACTAAGGGCAGTAGCATGTTGTGCTCAATTATGTTGGTTGTTCTTCACTGTGATGCTCAGTCCATTGCAGTAGGTTTAATAAACAAATCTAAATTCCTATTGCTTACGAGAAGTGCCAACTGAACTAGTGTGCATCCGTCCACCAAGCCCGCGAAAACGCCTAATGTGCCCGTCTCTCTACCTGTCTTCTCAACTTTGAACTTCCTGAACATAGTAAGACTTCATAATTTAGAGAGACTTCAACGGTATAAACAACTGACTTGTACACATATCAACGGTTAAAATGTTACAAAAACAAATCATTTCTTCCCCTTATTGAAAATAATTTTGATGTAGTATCGACACACTCATCTTTACAGAAGTTCCGAGACCTGCATATAACTTTCGGATCCGGGTTTCTTAATAAACGGGAAATCACCATCTGACGATATTAAGGTTCCTATTTTCATCTTCACGACTATCACACTTCGAAGAATTCACCTTAAGGGAAGTATAAAATGCATATCGTGACAATGTTAAATTTAACAGATTGACATCCCGGTTTCTCTGGAACTATCCAAGGTAATACAACGAAATTTTGACAGGATATCGATTCATGTCTAATACATATACTGATCCACTATCTTGGTTCTACTTTTATTATAAATCAAGGTATGGATTTTTTAAATCAAGTTCTTAAATTTTGAAATGTATTTATACTCTAACAATATGTGGTATCTCTACCCTTGTAGATACATATAAAAACAATAATAATGTTATTGAGAAGTATTTTAGAAATCACCTTAAATAGTTTCTGAGAAAATGGGAAACATTCGTAAAAAATACGTAGTTTTTCATAAATCACACTTGAAAATATAATTCTTCTTACTCCGTAAACAGCAGGTATGAAGTCATATCATAGCAACCGATATAGCCAACTTACTCAGCAGTACTATAAATGAACATAACGATGGCTTTCTTTTAAAACCTCGTATGTCCAAATGTTCTTCCTACCTATTATATCCCTTAAGACTGGCCACGCCTCCCGGTCATATATTTGTATGCAGTCCATCAGAATAACTTTCGCTGTGTTCAATTTCCTTTGCTAATGTCTAAAGCAAAATGGACCTTAACGTACCGTATTGTAGGGATGTTGATTGCATGGCAAATTTACACACTCCTACAGTATAATATATTTAAGGTTCATTTTCCTTTACAAGTTGAGCCTCCGTGGCTCAGACGGCAGCGCGTCGGCCTCTCACCGCTGGATACCGTGGTTCAAATCCCGGTCACTCCATGTGAGATTTGTGCTGGACAAAGCGGAGGTGGGACAGGTTTTTCTCCGGGTACTCCGGTTTTCCCTGTCATCTTTCATTCCAGCAACACTCTCCATTATCATTTCATAGCATATATCATTCATTAATAATCACTTTGGGAGTGGCGACCCCATCGTACTAATAGCCTATATCTGCTTCATTCATTACATCCCTGACCCGGTCAATGACTGGAAAACAGGTTGTAGGTTTTCATTTTTCCTTTACAACGTGGCAGAGGAAAATGACCATAACGAAAATTATTCTTTTGGACTGCATATAAATATAAATATAAATATAAATATAAATATAAATATAAATATAAATATAAATATAAATATAAATATAAATATAAATATCTTGTCTTAACTGAACAAGTGCTCATGAAATCTGGAAAATGGCTCGTGCAATAATATATTTTTTAAATTTATACATCCTTGCAGTCCCCCAAAGTCAACGAAACACATCGAATTAAACTAAATTGTCCAAATAATAATTTTACATAAGAAACTAAAATTCAACATTTCTTACACAACACCATCTTTTGAACTCTGATTGATTTATACCATTACGGAAAAACATTTTCGTGATTATTTGTAGAATATTCATTCAGGTACTGACGTGATTTCTTTTACGTATCGCCCCATCTTGTCATCTGTATTACGAAGAGAGAAAGGCAACTTTGTGTGCAGGATCTACGTAGGCTATAATATAAGCGTTTGAAATTTGTGCCATTTTCGTGTCACTCGGTTTCCCGAACTGACCCTTATGCAATGAGCACACCGACGTATTCACGCTAAAATGTCTAGGGAACAACTTAAGTGAAAAAATTGACAAAATTTACATAAGAAACTTCACTGAATTCTTAGATATTTGGGACGAATATGAGGAGTTTAGCAGTTCAAATTCCAATTTCAACGCAAAAATATCTTGTCAGCTGAGATGTTTATTTATGAGTGTTAAGGAATACGTGCTTTATAAATACAGAACACTAGTGTAAATACCATCAAATGGAATTCGTAAAATACCAACACAGAGAAATGTACTCAAGGTTTTGTTTATCATTACTATGAAAAATAAAATTCATGCTATCGAAGTATAATGAAACTTCTGTGAAAAGAAACAAAACGTGGTGGTAATGTCAGTCTTTGGATGCAAATATTTTATACACATCTGTAAATAATGTACTAGTCACGAAACGTAAGGATTCAAGGTAAGCTTGTATGTCGTTGCTGCACTAGCCTTTCTGCATCTCTTACCCAGTCGGTCGCAGAATGACTGGCAAAATAAATTCTCTCTTATTCTCCTTGCTTGTCTAGGATGACTTGATATTTCATGCGACCTTCACATCGGTTCTGATTTGTATACCTTCAGTCATACAGTAAAATGTGTTTTGTATTGATGTGATAGTAGAAGAAATTCCACATCAACAGAAATTATGTAGAGCATCTTAAGGATTTCACAAAGGTCTGTCTGAGCAAATTGTATTAAAAGCTGGAGGTCCCTAAGGATCAGGAAGATGATGATGATGATAATGAAGATGATTGTTGTTTAAAGGTGTCTAACATCTAGATCATCGTCCCTGGATAGGGAACAAAAATGAAGCCTTCTTCCAATTGTATCTAATTTGAAAAGGCAGTCAGACATTCGCGTAAACGAAAGTCACGTTATTCAATCAATCAATCAATCAATCAATCAATCAATCAATCAATCAATCAATCAATCAATCAATCAATCAATCAATCAATCAATCAATCAATCAATCAATCAATCAATCAATCAATCAATCAATCAATCAATCAATCAATCAATCTGCATTCAGGCCTATCTCCCAGGTGGTAGCTTCCTTATCAATTGTTTACCTAGCTTCTTCTTAAACATTTTTAAAGAACTTGGAAATTTATCGAACTGGCCACCCTACCGCACGTAAACTCCGGTTCAGGAACACCTCTGCGGAGGTTCGGACCTGCCTTCGGGCAGAATAACCCTTACCTACCTACTCCCTTGATTGATACTCCAACGCCTATAATGATTAAGCATTTGAATGGACCGTAAACGAAATGCATTATTATTCAGTACACTTCCACCTTGAAAGAACATGCAGCTAGGCACTTGGAAATTCCGAGACCTTGGGACAAACCGAGACTTTATCAGCATTGACGCAAGTTTCTCCGAATAATTTTACACCATCTTCACGGCCGGATAAGAGATAGAAGAACCAAACAAGGTTTGATTTTTATAACACAAAGCAAAGAACGCCCATCAGGCTGTCATGACATATAAAAAAATAAATAACCCAAATTATATTTGAAGAGGAATGTTATAACTGTGCAAATTTTCGCTAAAGAAGCAACAGCATGAATTAATGGTAGCTAAAACATTGTTAACAATAGTTCATATATTTATTGCAATCGCGTCACATGAAGTAAATCATTTCCGATCGGCAGTGTAAAAACGTATCTACGTTTGAATGGAGTGATTTTCTACAAATTTAATGTATACGTATATACTAAGAGTGGTGGTAAATGCATTGTATATTTAATTTTTACGACGGCATTGTACTCTAAGTAATCATGGAACATATTAGATCACGTTCAGTAGGCCTGTATATCGTCACTGAGCGAATTGGATCTTAGCTAAAACTTGTTCAAAAATATTCAGCGGCCCTGTAAAAATGAGAACATTCGGAAGGCTGAAACTGGCACAAGATTTAGCTTACAAAAGCTATACAATGTTGATAATAATGTTTGAACTATTGAGTGAAATATACTTTCTTTCAATGGAAAGAATGACTCATCTCTACCATTATACCGTATATAACGATACTAACCTTCTATCTCAATCAATCAATACTGATCTGCATTTAGGGCAGTCGCCCAGGTGGCAGATTCCCTATCTGTTGCTTTCCTAGCCTTTTCCGAAATGATTTCAAAGAAATTGGAAATTTATTGAACATCTCCCTTGGTAAGTTATTCCAATCCCTAACTCCCCTTCCTATAAACGAATATTTGCCCCAGTTTGTCCTCTTGAATTCCAACTTTATCTTCATATTGTGATCTTTCCTACTTTTATAGACGCCATTCAAACCTATTCGTCTACTAATGTCATTCCACGCCATCTCTCCGCTGACAGCTCGGAAAATACCACTTAGTCGAGCAGCTCTTCTTCTTTCTCTCAATTCTTCCCAACCCAAACATTGCAACATTTTTGTAACGCTACTCTTTTGTCGGAAATCACCCAGAACAAATCGAGCTGCTTTTCTTTGGATTTTTCTCAGTTCTTGAATCAGGTAATCCTGGTGAGGGTCCCATACACTGGAACCATACTCTAGTTGGGGTCTTACCAGAGACTTATATGCACTCTCGTTTACATCCTTACTACAACCCCTAAACACCCTCATAACCATGTGCCGAGATCGGTACCCTTTATTTACAATCCCATTTATGTGATTACCCCAATGAAGATCTTTCCTTATATTAACACCTAGATACTTACAATGATCCCCAAAAGGGACTTTCACCCCATCAACGTAGTAATTAAAACTGAGAGGACTTTTCCTATTTGTGAAACTCACAACCTGACTTTTAGCCCCGTTTATCAACATACCATTGCCTGCTGTCCATCTCACAATATTTTCGAGGTCACGTTGCAGTTGCTCACAATCTTGTAACTTATTTATCACTCTATAGAGAATAACATCATCCGCAAAAAGCCTTACCTCCGATTCCACTCCTTTACTCATATCATTTATGTATATAAGAAAACATAAAGATCCGATAGCACTGCCCTGAGGAACTCCCCTCTCAACTATTACAGGGTCAGACAAAGCTTCACCTACTCTAACTCTCTGAGATCTATTTTCTAGAAATATAGCAACCCATTCAGTCACTCTTTTGTCTAGTCCAATTGCACTCATTTTTGCCAGTAGTCTCCCATGGTATAAGCACGAGAGAGAACTCTTACCGCTGAGATTGAGAAGTGAGATATAACAAATTTTGGTCTAGGTACTGTATTTCCTTGGTAGAAATATGATGCGGTTACTCTTCATATGCTCGGCTACTTCTCGATGGAATTCCTCTCTTTCAACGAGGTGAATTTGTCATTTTAATACATATAGCAATGGTGACATCTACTGACGTAAGTCTGAACTAAGTCCTCTTGTCTGCTTTGAAGCTGTCGTGTATAGAATGTGATATCTAAGAAATGAGGGTTGAAACTTCTTTGAATGTGGTAAAATGAAATGTCGTATGGCATTTAGTGCCGGGATATCCCAGGAAGGGTTCGGCTCGCCACGTGCAGGTGCCATTGGAATTAACCAATTAAGGTTAAAATCCCCGACCCGGCCGGGAATCGAACCCGGGACCCTCTGAACCGAAGGCCGGTACGCTAACCGTTCAGCCAACGAGTCGGACTTTGAATGTGGTAACCAACGAGCACAGAATGATGTAGAGATGTCGACACGTACCTCAATGTATTCGCTCGCCGAAGGCGAGTTTTGTATCTATCTCATCTCATATTAGCAAAGAGTAAGACCAATGTGCCGTCGAGTTGAAGCCAACGGACAAGCGTGGCCACCTTGTTCCTTGGGCCAGAACATTAGACACTGTTCACGCAGTCTATAATTGATCATTTTGCAATTTTTTAAAGTAAATACCAGAATTTTGTATTAAGATTTGAGTTTATTGAGACATATAAAGTACTTGCAACATAAAGAAAGGCATGCACTTAGCAAAGAAAATGAAAAATCTACATGTAAATGATATCATCATCATCATCATCTGTTTACCCTCCAGGTTCGGTTTTTCCCTCGGACTTAGCGAGGGATCCCACCTCTACCGCCTCAAGGGCAGTGTCCTGGAGCTTCAGACTCTTGGTCGGGGGATACAACTGGGGAGTATGACCAGTACCTCGCCCAGGCGGCCTCACCTGCTATGCTGAACAGGGGCCTTGTGGAGGGATGGGAAGATTGGAAGGGATAGGCAAGGAAGAGGGAAGGAAGCGGCCGTGGCCTTAAGTTAGGTACCATCCCGGCATTCGCCTGGAGGAGAAGTGGGAAACCACGGAAAACCACTTCCAGGATGGCTGAGGTGGGAATCGAACCCACCTCTACTCAGTTGACCTCCCGAGGCTGAGTGGACCCCGTTCCAGCCCTCGTACCACTTTTCAAATTTCGTGGCAGAGCCGGGAATCGAACCCGGGCCTCCGGGGGTGGTAGCTAATCACGCTAACCACTACACCACAGAGGCGGACATGTAAATGATATGAGATTGAAAATGACAATGAAAGTAGCTGCAAGAATTTTGAACCAGTTCAAAACACTTCAAATATCAGTGCCAGGAAGATCTATATCTACGCTGTTCCCGATCCTGTTCAGTCAAAAATAGGCCAAAAATAGGATTTTCAAACTAAAAATATGTACACTAAATGCTGTAGGTCCCAACTATAGAAAACTATGGAGAACTGCGCCAATATTACACTACTGAGATTTCACATAGGCAGGTTTCAAAAAATACTGTAGGTCTACAGTATTTTAGTTTTTAGTTCTCGCATCCTACTTAACTTTGTTTAAAGTACCAGAGCAACTTAACGTCATCAACCAACACGTTTTGAACATTTTTAAAGATGACAATATAACGTACATTAGGAAATGGCTCCGTAGAATGCGATGATGTTACACTAGCAGTACAAAATCTTGTGGAATTTCTTAACTCTTTTCGTCTTTCAGGCATGCAGCCTCACAAGTTAGACATGAAAGTTGGATGCGTCTTATTCTTGTTTGCAAATTTAAATATCAATGCTGGATTGTGCAACGGAACTGTACTGAAAATAGACAACATCCCCCTACTTCTTCTTATCATTATTATCATCATTTCTCCATTGCTTTTCCACACCTGTGGGGTCTCTGGTGCGAACTGTGTCACACATAGGTGAACTCGGCTCTCATTTACAGCCGGCTGCCCTATCTGACGCCAAACCGATGTGGAGGGATGTAAATACTATTGCGTGTTTCTGTGATAGTTGGTGGTGTGGTGTGTTGTCTGAATTTGAAGAGGAGTCCCCGAGCCAGGAGAATTAATCAGATGCGATTAAAATCCCCTATCCGGCCGGGAATCGAATCCGGGACCCTCTGAATCAAAGGCCTCAATGTAGATCATTGTCAAGAAGTCGGACACCTTAGACTTTCTTCTGAGCTTGCATCCGGGAGATAGTAGGTTCGAATCCCACTATCGGCAGCCCTGAAGATGGTTTTCCGTGGTTTCCCATTTTCACACCAGGCAAATGCTGGGGCTGTACCTTAATTAAGGCCACGGCCGCTTCCTTCCAACTCCTAGGCCTTTCCTATCCCATCGTCGCCATAAGACCTATCTGTGTCGGTGCGACGTAAAGCCCCTAGCAAAAAAAAAAAAGACTTTCTTCAACTTATTCCAGTTATTTTTGGGGTCACTAGAGTCAGTCAGGCTCATTTAGGTTTCGGCTGGGGGTTTAAGACCGAATGCCTTTCCTCACCCCACTTGAGTTTTGAGATGAAAATCTGAACCCAGGATCAACATGATTCGGACCTCAGCCTTCCGCGTGGGAAGCCAGCAGGTAAGCCACTGAGCTAACAACGCACCCCTCAAGATAGACAACATTGTTCAAGCAGAAATTTTGATGGGCGTAGCTACAGAAAGAGCGTGTATTATTTCAAAAATAGATCTGGAAATTCTGATATACTGTACATTTCGTTCTTAAACGGAGTCAATTTCATAGAAATGTAGCCTTCTCTGTCACAATTAACAAGACATAAGAACAACTTTAAATACAGCTGGGATAAATCTTTCCACACTGGTGTTTATCCATGGGCAACTATAATCCGCAGCTTTCTCAAGAGTTCGCAGATCCATAAATTAAATGGCGTATGGCTTTTAGTGCTGGGAGTGTCCGAAGACTAGTTCGGCTCGCTATCTGCAGGTCCTTTAATTTGGCTCCCGTAGGCGACCTGCGCGTGGTGATGAGGATGAAACGATGGTGAAAACGACACATACACTCAGCCCCTGTGCCAGAGGAATTAACCAATGATGGTTAAAATTCCCGACCCTGTCGGGAATCGAACACGGGAACTCTGTGACCAAAGGCCACCACACTAACCATTTAGTCATGGAGTCGGACAACGCAGATCCATAGACATAACAGTAAAAACTCCCATCTACAACTTCACTCAGTATAGTTTATAAAGACATTTCATAATGTCTGATATTATTTTATACAGTCGGCTTGTAAGTAACACGGGAAGTGTACATGCTATTCCTAACATACATCACCTGTCTGCCTCTGTGGTATAGTGGTTAGTGTGATTGGCTGCCACCCACGGAGGCCAGGGTTCGATTCCCGGCTCTGCTGCCAAATTTGAAAGGTGGTACGAGGCCTGGAACTGGGTCTACTGAGCCTCGGGAGGTCAGCTGAGTAGGCGGGGTTCGATTCCCTCCTCGGACATCCTCGAAGTGATTTTCCGTGGTTTCCCACCCCTCCATCCAAATGCCGGTATGGTAAATAACTTAAAGCCACGGCCGCTTCCTTCTCTCTTCCTTGTCTATCGTATCCAATCTTCCCATCCTCCCAGTAGGCCCCTGTTCAGCATAGCAGGCAAGGCCGCCTGGGCGAGGTACTGGTCCTCCTCTCCAGTTTTATCCGCCCGAACCAAAGAGTCACGCTCCAGGACACTGCCCTTGAGGTGATAGAGGTGGGATCCCTTGCTGATTTCGAGGGGAAAAGAAACCCTGGAGGGTAAACAGGTTAAGAAAAGGAAAGAAAGAAAGAAAGAAAGAAAGAAAGAAAGAAAGAAAGAAAGACATACAGTACCTAACACAAGTTTAAGGCCACTAGCGAAAATCAGTTAATGAACTCCTTGTCCTACATTTATTGTATGAACTGGTCTGAAAAATATTTTGTGACTTATTCGTGTTGTTATACAGCTAATTAAATACAACCGTTGAAAGAGCGAATGAAATATAAGGGTTATCATTTTTCAAACTTTTTGAGAACCCATAAAAATACCCAACTTTTTTGGTGTAGAGAACATCCTATTCACTAAACTATAGAAGATAATATGGCTACTTTTTAAAAATAACTATCCAATAGGGTGTATATTGGCATACAAGCCAAAGGATTACCCGTGTTTTCTGGGGATGTTCTTTTCGAAATTTCGCATTTAAATAATACAAACTAACACCGTATTTAGAAATGCTTCAATTTTTTGGGGGGGATGAGCAACCTCACCGAGCTTGCACTCCTCGCGTAGTAGAGGATTTGCTCGGGGTCGATACATGCTACAGATTGAGAATTATTACTGTGTGGCGTCTTATCTTTGAGTTTAGTGTCCGACTCGTTGGCTGAACGCTCAGCGTACTGGCCTTCGGTTCAGAGGGTCCCGGGTTCGATTCTCGGCCGGGTCGGGGATGTTAACCTTAATTGGTTAATTCCAATGGCACGGGGGCTGAGTGTATGTGTTGTCTTCATCATCATTTCATCATCATCATCACCACCACCACCACGACGCGCAGGTCGCCTACGGGAGTCAAATCAAAAGACCTGCACATGGCGAGCCGAACCCGTCCTGGGATATCCCGGCACTAAAAGCCATACGACATTTCATTTTTTTGAGTTTAGTCACCGTCCGAACTGGAAAGTGTGTGTCATGAAAAAAAAGTAGAAATGAAACTACCTTGTGATACCTTAATTTTTCTGTTTTTACGGGAATATATTCTACACTCAATTGAATAGGTATTTAGAAAAAAATTAAGTAGCCATAATACCTGCCGTAGTTTAGTAAACAGGGTTGCCTTCACAGCCAAAAGTGGGGTACATTGATAGGTTCTAAAAATGTTTAAACAATTATGACTCATTCACTTCATTTAATATTTCAACGACTCTTTTTCATAAGTTGATATCAATATAAATGTCCGACTCGTTAGCTGAATGGTCAGCGTACTAGCTTTCGGTTCAGTGGGTCCTGGGTTCGATTCCTGGCCGGGTCGAGGATTTTAACCTTCATTGGTTAATTCCGGTGGCTTGGGACTGGGTGTTTGTGCTGTCCCCAACATCCATGCACCTCAAACACCACACACAACACTATTCTTCACCACAATAACACGCAGTTATCTACACATGGCAGATGCCGCCGACCCTCATCGGAGGGTCTGCCTTACAAGGGCTGCATTCGGCTAGAATTAGCCACACGAAGTTATTATTATCAGTCAGAAGAACTGTTTCTTGCTGGTGATCTTAAACTAGTGTTAGTTACTGTAATTTAATATGTTCATTGCAATTACTCAATTAAATTTTACGTATTAATTTCGACTGTCGAAGACAGGCTTCCAGATTAGTTATTTATAATAGGCCTATAATGATTTATATATTTCAGATCAAATAGAACTTAACTGATATTTCATGCAATGAGCTTACGGATATTCATAACTGATAACTAAATCTAGCCATCAATTTCTTTGTTTGATACTTTACCGAGAAACATGGCATAACTTGACTTGGTCTTCCTAACGGTCGTATACTGCAGTTATGAGTCGATATTTATCGACTGACTTGTGATGCCGAATCAATAATACAGGGCGAACAGAGTTTGACTTTGAGCTAAGTGACGCCTAGTGCCGCCAGTATAGAAGGCGGTGCCGGTCAGATGCGTCCTTAACGAATCTAATTTACTTCCTGTTCCACAGCAGGGTCCTTGCCAAGGGAGGGCTGACGCATGAGGCATTTGTTTATCATCGTTACTGCGTTTAATTTGAATTAGAGACCTACCCTAGGATTTCTCCTCTACGCTCGTTGATGTTGGTATTAATTATATTATTCTCATCTCCCTTGCCCTCGCTTTCCCTTGTTCCTCATCTTCAGTCTCCCTCTTTATACTTCCATTTGGTATCTGCATCAATAAATTCATGACCTCTCTCGATGAACATACAACAACAACAACAAGAACAATAATAATAATAATAATAATAATAATAATAATAATAATAATAATAATAATAATAATAATAATAATAATAAAAGTATATTATTATTATTATTATTATTATTATTATTATTATTATTATTATTATTATTATTATTATTAATGTCTGGCTCTTCGGTTGTATTGTCACGGTTCAGAGTGACCAGGGTTCGATTGACAGTAGGGCTGGGAAATTTAGACGTCACATCTCGTTAACTCCTGTGGCTCGGGGACTAGGTGATTTTGATCGTCTTAGTACACACCTCTTCATTTAAATATAAATCATCACACTATTAACCACCGCAAAGACAAGTAACAGTGTATACAACCCTCGACATGAGTTTGCCGTCAGGAAGGGCATCCTGTCGTAAAACCTAGCAAAATCAACACGCGTGACACAGTTTGCATCGGAGAATCCACCAGGGTGTGAGAAAAGTGGAGGAAGAATAAGAAGACAAGAATTAGATCGCATAATTGGCTTACGTAATGGATTAGCCTCTCGCTATCAGCGCCCAAGTTTGTGTTACTCAATTTTAATGCATTCGGTTGGTATTTAAGAGTACGTAATGTTTAACTGCCATGCTAATGGGTTTATTGGTTATTTAAAGAACTTCTGGATCTTCATAGTCGATTAAAATAATATTATTAATACTACGATAAAATTCTTTATTGTTATTATTGTTATTATTTCTTCCTTTCCTAATCCGTTTGCCGTCCACGGTTGGTTTTTCCTTCGGTTTCAGCGATGGATCCCACCTATACCGCCTCAGAAGCAGTGCCCTGGAGTGTGAGACTTTGGGTCGGGGATACAAGTGAAGTGGAGAACCAGTACCACACCCAGGTGGCCTCACCTGCTATGCTGAACAAGGACCGTGTGGAGGATGGAAGTTAAGAAGAGATAAGCAAGAAAGAGGGAAGTAAGCAGTCGTGGCCTTAAGTTAGGTACTATCCCGACATTTCATTTGCCTGGAGGAGGAGTGGAAAACCACAGAAATCCACTTTTAGGTGTTGATTGGGAATCGAATTCCCCTCTACTCAGCTGACCTCCCGAGGCTGAGTGGATCCCATTCCAATCCTAGTACTACTTTTCAAATTTCGTGACAGAGCCGGGAAACGAACCCGAGCCTCCGGGGTTGACAGCTAATCACAATAACCATTACACCACAGAGGCGTATATTATTATTATTATTATTATTATTATTATTATTATTATTATTATTATTATTATTATTATTATTATTATTATTATTATTATTATTATTACACCCGTAGGGTTCCATAGTTGGAACTAAAAGCACAATAACAAGTAGATTGTACCCAGTTCTGTTATGTCTTCAGACTGGATACCTTTATGAACATGGTGGCCTTGGAAGCTGTATAAAGCTCTTTATTGTACAGTACATACAAGGAACTATTTATATAATACTATGAGTGACATGCGCAACAACTACCTTTCTTCGCAAGAATACATTATTCACTTTCATCATCTTGATCATAGAGATGGATGTGTATGCTTCGAATGCTTTATTAACTAGCCGTCCTCGGTTCCAGGAAAGCGTATAGCATTTGCTGTTGGAAACACTATTATTCTGACTTGGCCTAAATATGTTTGAAGATAAATAATACCCGAGAGAATGTACCATCAGGTGATTTCACATGCAGCAGCCTCGTCAGTACTAGCTTTGAAATAATTAACTCATGTAGAATTTATGAGCCGGCAAGATTATGATGTGGTGACTGCAATGAACTGAGATGCATGATGTGAATATATCTGTAGGGGTAAACCAACGCATGCTTCCGTAAATTTTTGCCTCCTTATTCGTATAATATTATGATTGTTGTCAATAGTCTTGACTTTATCCTTCCAGAAAAATGCTGGTTCTGTACCTTAATGAAGGTTACGGTTGCTTCCTTCCGATTCTAAGCCCTTTCCTATCCTATCGTCGCCGTAAGACCTATGTCGGTGCGACGTAAACCAGTTAGGAAAACAGAAAGTCTTTTTGACGGGGAATTAATCCCACGCCTTTCCAGGTGAACCGAGAACGCCTTTACTACCTCGTATAGGTATCCCCTACCATTTAATAGAGCACCTTCTGCAAGTCCTACACATTACGCCTTTCAAAAATTTGACGTTAAATCGAAAAATGTCTCATAGAAGCTTGTTAATACGTAGAATCAACAGCGTATTAATTGGTAGGGTTCAGATACGGTTATTGCTTTCTGCATTCGCTTTCATGAGGCAAATATAACATAGCCTATCAACAAACCAGAGCATAATTCTGTTGTAATCTAACGACAGAACAGAAGGAGTATGGTGTTAAATGACAACATATATTCAAATAGGCCTATACTGTCAAGGCAATAATCCACAGTTGTTGCTCGAGCAATTATTGCAGAGTGGAAAAACTAAGGGAGCTTAGAGCCGAGAAGTTAATTTAGATATATTAACAAAAACTATAGGGAGAGGTTTATTGAAAATGAAAATCCACAGCCTGTTTCCAGTCATTCCAGTCATTGAATGAAGCCCCCATCTAGTGGCGAGGATAGGTATTGTCCGGCTGCCGAAGCCTATCGCACTCCTCTGGGGCAATGATTAATGAATGATAGATGAAATGAAATGCTTTTGGAGAGTGTTTCTGGAATGAAAGAAGGCAGAGAAAACCGAAGTACCCGGAGAAAAACCTGTCCCGACTCCGATTTGTCCAGCACAAATATCACATGGAGTGACTGGGATTTGAACCACGGCACCTAGCGGTGAAAGGCCGGCGCGCTGCCACCTGAGCCACAGAAGCTACAGTTTGTGTAATGCTTCACCAATATAATATAGTGGGAAAATCAGATGCTTATGCCATTTTTAGTCTATAGGCCAGCTACAATTTGTTTAATAACAACACTTTTACAAAGTTCAGTGTCTGTGTTAAGGCCGTCAGTATCTTATGATATTGTAAACTCCATTTCTTACCGAGCTCGATAGCTGCAGTCGCTTAAGTGTGCCCAGTATTCAGTATTCGGGAGATAGTGGGTTCGAACCCCACTGTCAGCAGCCCTGAAGATGGTTTTCCGTGGTTTCCCATTTTCACACCAGGCAAATGCTGGGGATGTACCTTAATTAAGGCCACGGCCGCTTCCTTCCCAGTTCTAGCCCTTTCCTGTCCCATCGTCGTCATAAGACCTATCTGCCAAGAGCAGAAAAGAACTCCATTTCTTTTGTGAAGCCCATTTTGAAAAACTTACAAATTACTAACGGAGCGACCTTGTCTTGTATTATTATTTGCCAGAAATATAACAGTGCGGATAAAGTCCTGCTGTGACATTAGATTTTGTATGAGCCTGCCAGATTGCGTGACGCTATTCTTATTTCTAGAATAAGAGCAGGATCAAAGTTAGTGTGTGTCAGAACCTGAACAATAAAACCGAGTACCAAAAAGTGGTCGAATATTGTTAATTTTGTTTATAAATTGCAGTGTTGTTGCAAAGAGCACAAACACTCAGTGCCTGGAAAATGGGAATTGAAAATTTAAATTCCTGATGAATCGAAATCGGGGTCCTCTGAAGCGAAGGTCACCATGATAGTTATTCAGCCGAGGAGCCGGACACATCTAGATTGACGTAGAAAACATGAACTGCGCTTATGAAACGTCAAAGTGGCTTCAAATATTTGTCCAGTTGAAACGTTAGTACTTGTTTAGATACATCTTGTCTTGGGTCAAATGTGCTATAAGGATGTAATAACTGTCACTGAGTAATTATTAGCTTTCACAAATAATAGAGATGTTAAGCAAGACTCTTTTAGGTTGAAACTTGTCGGCCAGTCTGAAGATGAGATCAGAACACTCCGGACCTAAGTTGATACCTCTGCTTTCTGTATGTTGAATGTCTAAGCGATGTTGTGCTATGGCAGACTGAGCGTTTAGCTAGGATACAATGATTCAGGCCAGCAGGCAGCACGGCCAATGGAGGATGAGTGGCTGAATCATCATTAGACTGAAGAGGGTCGGCCGGCACGGGGCTGGTGCTACTCGTCCTACTTCCCAAGACCCTCTCCACTTTCTCCCGTCTGCCAACAACTAATTTCGTAGTCCGTTTACTTTTTTAGCATACTTGTCTGTTCAACTACTATTTTATCTAACTGTATAACTCAGAGAAGGTTCCGGCTCCGTGGCTAAATGGTCCCGGGTTGGATTCCCAGCAGGGTCGAGAATTTTAACCATAATTGGTTAATTTCTCTGGCACGGGGGCTGGGTATATATGTCGTCTTCATCATCATTTGATCCTCATCATGACGCGCAGGTCGCCTACGGGTGTCAAATCAAAAGACCTGCATATCTGGCGAGCCGAACTTGTCCTCGGATATCCCCGGCACCAAAAGCCATACGCCATTTCATTTACTCAGGGAAGGAATGACCGATATTTACAGCAAGTTGTGTAATTTTGATCCTATCGTTGCCATTCTTGCACCACACTTATTGTAGAGACTTACTGGTATGTGCTATGTTAACCTACAGCTGTCTCGTTTTAGTGGTTTAAAGATCCTTAAAAGTTATTAAGTAAACTCCACCTGTGGCTGTTTCTGGGTGGATGTATTATTTTTGCAACCGTCCCTTCGCACAGGCCAGGGAAACAGGTTTTCACTCAAATCTCAGTCTTATTTATGGCTGAGACAATATGAATGCATCAGGAGGCTGTGAAAGCCACCACTCATACGGTCGGTCGCGCTGCAATAATAATTTATGGCTCAGTGAGAAAAGCAATGGCAAACCACCTGACACCTAATTTTGTCTCATTATTGCGCCACCAACAGTTTTTTGCGATTTTCTTATATCTGTATAACTTTCAATGGTGCTTTTTGAGGATCCAACTAACACAAGGGTGGATGATTAGACAGACATTACCCAAACCTTAAGAAGTTTGTTGTGTTACAGTTTTGACTGAAATAAAGTCCATTAATCTTCTTCTACTATCGCTTTTCCCACGTGTGTGGGGTCGTGGATGCGAACTATGTCGCACATGTTTGTTGGTCCTAGTTTACAGCCAGATGCCCTTCCTGACGCCAACCCTATATGGAGGGATGTAATCACTATTGCGTGTTTCTGTGGCGGTTAGTAGTGTTGTGCATTATCTGAATATGAAGAGAAAAATGTTGTGTGCAAACACAAATGGCCAGTCCCCGAGCCAGAAGAATTAATCAGACGCGATTAAAATCCTCGACCCGGTCGGGAATCGAACCCGGGACTCTTTGAGCCATTCAGCCAATGAGTCGGAAAAAATATAATCCATACATTCTGAAATGAAGAGAATATCAAATCCTAAAACCCAGAACAAACTGAAATCATTCTATATTTAAGGAAACTCTCACAACATTTCAGCGGAAAAATGCTACATCCGCTTCCTTGATCTGTGGATGGCTACATGTAAGTTAAGTACTCTGCTTTTCGAAGATCCCGTGTTGTATTTCTGGCGAGAGCGATGGCTAGAACTGGCCCATTAGCTGCGTGAGGATAACGAAATAGAATGTGTTGAATTCCCAATCCTCGACCCTTCTACAGTAACAGTGGTTTTCTTCTGTAGTTTCTCGGTTCAACTCTAGGCAAATGTAGCGATAGTATATCATCTAAAGCATCGATTGTCCTCTTTCAAATCCTAGTCTATCCCTTTTTTTATTTCCATTCCTTTAATGTCCCCGTTCGATCTAGGGGACGTAGCCGTCAAAGCAAAAGGCCGGGTATCGAGATGAGCTTTCCCGCTGAGTTCGAGTGGATCGGCCGAACTAAAGTTAATAGAGAAAAGCCATTGAGAAACTGAAAATCTACTGCAGCACGACTGATCCTATGAGCAACACCTTTCATAATAAACAGACGCACTGTTTGAGCGCCGAATGTTATTATCCAGTACTACCCATACCCCCAGCAGCTTCCATATTGTCATAGCGATGGATGAGACTGGAACTTCGATGGGAGCTACATTTTACTCTCGCATGTGCCAAGACAGAAGATGCAAAAGTACTACATTCAAAAAAAGAAATATATATTAGGAGGCTGAACTGTTAGGTATTTATCGATTGTTGTACTAATTGCATATCACTCGAAAAGAAATGTTCTATCATTTTTAAGAAATAGATTTACAATCGAGCACAGTACTAATAATTTTCGAAAAGTCAAGAAAGCTTCATGCTTCCGTGATAATGCACTACTCTGCTTTCTTGGCACTCTGTTGTACAATGTTCCATGTTGTGTTCATGTCTCTAAATGTTGCTGTAATAGAGTTGTACACACTTTCGAGTTTATGTGTGTGCGATTACCATTATTATTTACGGGATCGCATTACGATGAGCTTACAGCAAGCAAGTCACCATGCCCAAAGCAGAGACTCCTGGAGGAAGATCACCAAAAGGATTGTCGCGTGATGCCACTACACCCTTACGAAGGGTTGGACTAAGAGAGAGAGGAATACTTGAGGCCGATTTCAGTGTTTATGAGGGTTTGGTTTTGAGATCGATGAGAACAATGAAGTGAAACTGGAGGAATTTTCAGAAAGAATTGAAGAATGTCTTCCTTCCGGGTTGAAAAAGTGGTATTATAAGCACTTATATTACAAATTAGAAAACCTCTGGACACCTGACATTCGGGGAAGAAAAAAAGAAAAGACCCTCCATCGATCCTGACTGAAGCGCAGAATTTTCGGTGAACGGTTGTTTAGGCCTATATCTATATAAATAAATTTATAATATTGTAAAATGCACTTCAAATGTTTTGCTCCGTACTTCGTATGCATGTCGGATTACGTGTATGAGAGTCGAAAATAGGCTAAGTTCTAATTTTGTCTGTCTGTCCACCTGGACGATTTTGTGAACATGACGGGAAGAATGGCTTAACAGAATTTCTTGAAATTCGTTAAGTTTATGGATAGTCTATGAGGAAAGTGCACGAGACTATACAATATTTGATTAGTACACAGAAGCATGATTAATGACATTCAGAGCACAACAAGTGTGTCTGAGTGTCATGAAAAATGTTGCTCATAGGGTTAGTTGTGCTACAATAGCTCTGTCTGGCCCAGTGAGGAAAGCAATGGCAAACTACCTCACTCGTCATCTTGTCTAGTACGCCTCATTTTGGTACTGCCATTGGTTTTTGTGGTTTCCCTATAACTGCATAGCCTTTGGTGATGCTATTTGAGGATCCAACCAGCCTCTGGGCTGATGACCTAACAGACAGACAGACACAGAAGCATTGCAACATTAAGAGATCAAAATCGGAAATCTCTCCGTTAATATTTTCAGTATCGGGAAACTGTACATTATAAACGTTGTGGGAATTTTCGATCGATTCTATTTTATGCATTTTTACAGTGCGAAGAATAACGGGAGATATTTCGTTCTATATTATTTCTATCTATAAAGTGTACGTACCAACAATTATAGAAATTCTGTTTGTCAACCCTTTATGTGTGATACATTTCCACCTTACAAACTATAATAAAGGATATAAGTTTATTTACAAATTTTTTTAAATTGCTAAATCCATCAATGGTGAACATCGCTGACGTGGGAATGTTGTTCAGTCATCATAATAATAAGGAACTATGTATTATTATTATTATTATTATTATTATTATTATTATTATTATTATTATTATTATTATTATTTCGCGTGGCTATTCCTAGCCCGATGCAGCCCTTGTAAGGCAGACCCTCCAACGAGTGTGGGCGACATTTGCTGTGTAAGGGAAGTGTCTGTTTTGTAGTGGTTGATAGTGATGTGTGTGGGTTGCAGGAATATTGGGGCAGTACAAATATACAGTCCCCAAGCCAGGGGAAATAACCACTTAAAGTTAAAATTCCCTACCCGGCCGTGAACAAGACCTGGGGCCCTCTGCACCGAAAGCGAATACGCTGACAATTCAGTAAGGAGCCGGGCAGAAAGATGATGAAGAAGACTATCGAAGTATGAAGAAAACTTGAAGGAACGTTCACTCGAAGGGTGAGGGAGAAAGAAATAATAAAAGAGGGGGATTCGAAGCCTAGTTCCTGGAATTACTTATTATCACTGAACAGGAAGAAAATGTGCCAAGTCTATAAAACTTACTAAAAATTACTTTACACTGACTGTCGTTAGATGAGGTGTGCCTTGTATCTTCTGGTACCATTTACCTTCGCTAGATGGCATAACTACTGCAATTATGCACACATAATCTGGTTAAGGATGTGAACGATAGGTAATAAACTATATGTTTTTCAATTCAGATTAATACTATAAACTATATATGCACATTTATTTTTTATGAAACGATGCTCATTTTTACGCCTTGTTTTATTTTATTTTAGGTATAAAGATATAAAACACAGTGACAATTTGACAAAAATAAATAATTTAAACAAATTCAAACTTTCATCGAACTAAAGTATTCTGAAAGTTGGATAACAATTTCTGTAATATCACCTCCTCACTCTTTGGATTTTTATAAGTAAACTGATAAATTTGCATGTACTTTGTACTTTTGTCATTTGAATGATATTGGCAGAACTTATGCCTAGAATATGCAATGCTTGTCAAATAACCAAGGCACCACAGTATAAATTACCGCCAGTTCAATGGTTAATCATGAAGTAAATCACAGAAAAATAAGGGAGGGAGCTCGTCATTTTAAACGATGGTTTTTCACCAGGGGATCACATCAGTCAAGGAAAGGTGTGCTTTAAAACTGCTTATAATTGCATTAATATATAAGTGCCAAGCTTTTCACTGTTATCATTCATTCCCAATTCTCTTTCCACTTGCGTGCCATAGTATCTTCTGCGAGGAAGATGAGTTTCATCTTCCAGCTCACTTTATAAGGCAGATATGAGTCACAAAATTCTGAAACTAGCCGTCTTCTTGATGATGTTTAATTATTCTATAGGGACATTAAGTTACTCCCCGATTATTTTCTTGATTATTAATAAAATAATAATATTTTTAATGCAGATATTCATTAACAAAAGTGACAACTTCATTAACAGCTTTAATAATAATAATAATAATAATAATAATAATAATAATAATAATAATAATAATAATAATAATAATAAACACCATCATCATCATCATCATCATCATCTTTGAGAAAACGGAGCTCATAACGAACATCAAGCCGATTGCCACTGAGCTAGCCGTGTGACACAAAAAGTACGCAAAGAAGTTTAAATCCCTAGATGAGTGAATAGAACCTAACATATCAGAAAAAGAAGCATTTGTATCCAGGGTCAGCAAAATGAAAATGGTATACCAACTAGCCAAAAAACATCAATCAATCAATCAATCAATCAATCAATCAATCAATCAATCAATCAATCAATCAATCAATCAATCAATCAATCAATCAATCAATCAATCAATCAATCAATCAATCAATCAATCTTGATCTTAATTTAGCGTTGTCGCCCAAGTGGCGGATTCACTAAAAGTTCTGTACCTAGTCTGTTCTTACATGATTTCAAAGAAGTTGGAAATTTATCAAACATCTCTGTTGATAAATTATTCTAATCCCTAATTCCTCTTCCTCTAAATAAATATTTGCCCCAATTTGTCCTCCTGAATTCCAACTTCATTTTGTGATCTTTACTCTTAGAAACTTTACTGAAGCTTAATCATCTACTAATATTATTTCAAGCCCTCTCTCCACTGATAGCTTGAAACATTCCGCATAGTAGAGCAGTTCGTCCCCTTACTTCCAAGTCTTCCCAGCTTAAAGTTTGCAACATTTTCGTAACACTACTCTTATGTCGGAAATCACCTAGAACAAATCGTGCAGCTTTCCTTTGGATCTTTTCCAGTTCTCGTATCAAGTAATCCTAATGAGGATCCCATACACAAGAACCATACTCTAATCATAAACGATCAGAGTCCTTCAACGCAAGCTCAGACACTGCTACTGAACAGTCATTGGAACACAGGCTCTGAACGCAGCGATGAATTAGATACGGTAGAAAAACTAAGAACCAAGAAAAGGAAGATGATAATGATGATTATTATTATTATTATTATTATTATTATTATTATTATTATTATTATTATTATTATTATTATTATTATAAGTTCGTTTGGGCCACCTAAGGACCACGGTGCTTATGCTTTAACTGCGTTGTTGATTTCGATGGTTGCTGCTCGCGGGGTTCTTAATGGTAGGTCTGGCTGCTACATTCTTTTTGGTACCTTGATCTTTTCTGTTAGCCCAGTAATCCTTCATTCTCTGGCTGAACTCTATTTTGCGTTGTACGGACCATTTCCTGGTCTCAAGGCATGTTAGGAAGGGTCTGATTTTGATAGCTGAACGATAGTTGCTCAGGTTAATTATGATGGTATTATTAATATTAAGTTCTGCAATATCCTTCTCTACCTGCTGGAGTCACAGCGATCCAGTGGCTTTACCCTCGCTGGCTACTTTGAAGATTTTGTAGGACCGCCTGTGGGAATCCATTCTATACAGGTGTCCTTAGAAAGCAATCCCTTTATTTATTTATTTATTTATTTATTTATTTATTTATTTATTTATTTATTTACCGCAATTCTGTGCAGGGATCCTGAGGAAAGTCTTGGGCCCTGTCAAAAAATAATAAGTACGGAGAAAGGAACAACCATGAACTATATTTACATGTGGAAAAGATAACTGACACCACTGGAAAAAGGAAGATCGTTTTCCATATTCACATAACACGAATGTGTTAAGACAGACTGCTCTGTCGAATCTTTGCCTACTTTCTGGATAAGAAGACCAAAGGAGATTGGTTCGCTGAGATGTGAAAGGACTTACAGAAAGTGGGGATCACATGTGATGACGGCTTGAAATGTGATCCTCTTTGAAAGAAACCTGGAGGACACCATAGTTTCAAGAAAAAGCCCAAACAGGCAAGAACTAAACTGAAGAGAGAAAGGAAACTCGAATCGAATGCAGGAATACTGGGCAAATGTTAAATACCATGGAAGAAAACAGTTAAAACAACGTGATCGATAGCTGGCTGAAAATAATAATAATAATAATAATAATAATAATAATAATAATAATAATAATAATAATAATAATAATAATAAATCAGTAAAACTAGAACGTTTTTTTCGTATTTGTGAATTAATCAAACTTTTCTTGCGGTACCTTGAAATTCCTATGCAACCCAACACTGGATTATTTATTTCGAAGAAAAAGCACCGTACTGGAACCCCTCAAATTTTCAAAAAAAGTTATGTTTATGGATGACGGAGTGATGCTTGGGTGGAAGAAAAACAGTGCGCAGAATCGAGCTGGTGCTGGAAACAGAATTGTAGTTGTTGGGAAGCTAAGAAAAGGTTCAAGCTCCGTCAATAATCGCAGATGGATTAAGCGACAACGGCTTGGCATTGCTATCGACTCAAAACTAATAAGGGAATGAACAGAGCTTTTGTTTACACTAAAGTACTTGTACTACAGTGTGCCGCGTCACGATACCTGCTTTTGCTATTCAATACAGCATTGAGGCCACCCTGGTTCACTTATTGTGAAGTGTATTGTTTCGTGTTGAGAACTACTTGCGATTTCTTCCATCGTTACCTTGCTAAAACGAAAACGTATTAGGTCGTTGCGTGAAATTGTTCAGTTCAAATTCATGGTTAATTTTATATTTTTCTGAACCCTTGACGTTCAAATTAACCAAGGTCCACAATAATAATAATAATAATAATAATAATAATAATAATAATAATAATAATAATAATAATAATAATAATAATAATAATAATAATATTTTTTGCTAGGGGCTTTACGTCGCACCGACACAGATAGGTCTTATGGCGACGATGGGATGGGAAAGGCCTAGGAGTTGGAAGGAAGCGGCCGTGGCCTTAATTAAGGTACAGCCCCAGCATTTGCCTGGTGTGAAAATGGGAAACCACGGAAAACCATCTGCAGGGCTGCCGATAGTGGGATTCGAACCTACTATCTCCCGGATGCAAGCTCACAGCCGCGCGCCTCTACACGCACGGCCAACTCGCCCGGTAATAATAATAATAATAATAATAATAATAATAATAATAATAATAATAATAATAATAATAATAATAATAATAATAATAATATGTTCTTAGTTATCTGGTGCAGCTCCGCTTAAATGTGACACCATTTACTCTGCTTTTGTGGAAATTTCTACTTTCTGTTTTACTCTATCCAATGTCAGGGAATCTAGAACTCTATTGGGCCAACTATAAGTCTAGTGAATTTTAATTAATTATGTCGGTAACCATCCACTGTTCAACCAGAGGTCTTTGGGAGTGCTGAATGGACCTTTCAAAATACGATTACCTCTGCCGGGTTTGAAATCGCAATCTATTGCAATGGAAGTCGACATCCTATCACTGATCCATGAAGGAAGTTCAATGATTCTTATGGTAAATAAAGTAGCTTGTTGGAGAACTTTCAACTTCTTTTGATCGGCCTTCATCCTGTCCCGTCAGTCTGAATCTGAGGTCGTCCGAAAAGAATGAAATGTTTGAAAGTACCCTGGCGAGGTAATTATTTACTAACCAAAGAAGTACTGAAATATGTTTGTCAATAATAATAATAATAATAATAATAATAATAATAATGAAAACCTACAACTTGTTTTCCAGTCTTTGACCGGGTCAGGGACGTAATGAATGGGGTCGCCACTCGCAAAGTGATATTAATGACTGATAGATGCTATGAAATGATAATGGAGAGTGTTGCTGGGATGAAATATGACAGGGAAAACCGGAGTACCCGGAGAAAAACCTGTCCCGCCTCTGCTTTGTCCAGCACAAATCTAACATCGAATGACCGGGATTTGAACCACGGTATCCAGCGGTGAGAAGCCGACGCGCTGCCGTCTGAGCCACGCAGGCTCAATAATAATAATAATAATAATAATAATAATAATAATAATAATAATAATAATAATAATAATAATAATAATAATAATAATAATAATAATAATAATAATGTATTCGGCAAGTGTATTTTAGAGTACCTCCAAGAAATCTTGCCCGAATAGAGGCTACAGAGCCTCAAAAGCACGTCTCACTTGCCGCTATATTCGGAGCCCTGCGTGGACGTTCAAAGAAATGAGTTGGTGAGTCAGTAAATAGACTAACACAAGGTTTCCCAGAAAGTTTAACGCAAAGTCAACAAGAACCGGACTACGCTAATACTGCCTACAGCCTTCTGTTGGGAGCTCAAACTCTGTGTGTACAACTTCTACAAATACTTACCCAACAAATTTGATGGTTTCATAATATTTGGTAGAGATTGATTCGGGTGTTTTTTTTTCTTGACCGGTAGCAAAAAGTTGAAGTACAATGATCATTGACTGTACTTGGCATCAATCTGTGCTGACATACAGTGACATGTAATTCATGAGAGATATTAGCTTGCTTAATTACGCTTCCGATTGCAAACCAGGTACAGTATATCGCTTTCTATTACTGAACCACACACGTTCTTCATTTAGCACCCATACCACTGCCCTCAACCAACCTATACGTGTCGGGGTGAGAAGAGTGTTTATTTATTCATTCATGCATGAGCACATTCACTCATGAAATCATTCACTCGTCAATCCATATAGGCTGAGTCATTCTTTCAGTCATTCAATTCATTCAACATGTATGGTGTAATTGTAGGATAACTCCATAAAGAATTATCAGACAAAAGTAAGCACTAACACAACTTAGGGAGGGTAAGATACATGTTTGTTCAAGACTCTGTTAACGTCTAGGACAAAATAAATGAATAAACTTTAAAGGAAAAAAATACAGTCCGCCTCTGTGGTGTAGGGAAGAATATTTTGGATGTGGTGCTGATAAAACCAGATGAGCTCTATAGAGAAACCGAAGTAATAGATGGTATTAGTCAGAGGCGTATCCTCCTTGAATGCAAGGCATTCATTGCACGCGTTACGATAACGCAAAGAACTGTCTGAAGTATGATTTTAGGTTGTTTCAAGTCAAATATTAATGATTTCATCTCTCAGAAGTTCAAAAGTTCCGCGCAACTGTACTAGTTCCGTTGCTTGACTACGTGTGGTGGTGGTGTAGTCTCGCCATCTATTCCACTCTTGAAAGAAAGAGACGTCAAATGGAGGAGTTAAGGATGTAAGGCATTCAATCTTAAAATTGCATTCGGTGGCAGACATAGTTCTGAAACCCTCCGAATGATGTCGCTGCAATTGAAACTTGGTCACACTTTGTCACCCCATACAAGTTCTACTCTCTGCCATCTGATAGCAATTTGGAGAAAGTCGGAATGTCCAAGTTTACGGCGAACGGGACCCACGGATTACCCCCTAGCGAGAACCCAACCTGACGAAACTGACAAATGCCAGTGGGGTGACTTACCTCCAGTGCTTGAATTGTGGCTGACTACTGAGTTCATTCGTTGTGTGTTTTGCTGCTTAGTGAGTTCATTCTATGTGCGCTGTCCCTGTGCTATTCGTCGTTTTTGGTGTTTTTTAATATTCTCTGCATGTGTGGTATTAACGATGGATGAGTCTAAAACGGATATAATTGTAAATCTGTTTGAAAAGCCATTTATTGGCCGTTCGTTTGATGAAAAGGTTCCAATACTTAAATCACCTCTCTCTTCCCTCGCAAATTTAAATAAATTTAAATAAAACAATTTAAAGCAGAAAACAAGATTTGTGTTCGCACGTTCAATCCAGAAACTTACAGTAAAACTGTTTGGCTCTCTGGCTCTGAGTCACTAAACAAATTATTCTGCTGGCCTTGCTTATTGTTTGTTACTGAAAATTCCCCTTGGAACATAAAGAAACGATTATCATATCCACGCATGGATATCCTTAGGTACCTTTGGTAAAACTAGGATAGATTTGCAGTTGGATAAGCAGAAGCAGGAGAATGTTCTAAGGCACAACGAAGCCGTTAAGAAAAACAGGAAAATTCTGAAACGGCTGATTGAGGTGAAATGCTTTTTGGGGTAGCAACAGTTACCATTCCGTGGGCACAATGAGGCTAGTGAATCCAACAACAGAGGGAATTACATAGAACTAATTGTTAGCCGAGTTTGATGAAATATTAGAGTCACTTCACAAAAGCGAGTGCATTTACAGGACTGCTTCCACTCATTCAGAACGATTTGTCCGGCTCCATGGCTAAATGGTTAGCGTGCTGGCCTTTGGCCACAGGGGTCCCGGGTTCGATTCCCGGCAGGGTCGAGAATTTTAACCATAAATGGTTAATTTCGCTGGCACGAGGGCTGGGTGAATTTCATTCTCATCACGATGCGCAGGTCGCCTACGGGTGTCAATTCAAAAGATCTGCACCTGGCGAGTCGAACTTGTCCTCGGACACTCACGGCACTAAAAGCCATACGCGATTTCATTTCAGAACGATTTAATTCAAAGCATCTGCATCGTAATGAGCGCTGAAATAAAGATTCAGGTTGGGGAAGCTAAATTCGTAGGAATTATGATCTATGAGACTTCTGATGTTTCGAACTTTTCACAATTATCTATTGACCTCAGATACGTTCACAATGGTGATGTTGATGAAAAATTTGTTGGTTTCTATAATGTGAATTCTGATAGGCAGCGAATGCATTGGTGAGACTTGCGATTGAGTGTCTGGATGACTTTGACTGCCGCAGACTTTCGATGGAGCGGCGGTACTTGCAGGTCAGCTGAATGGTATGCAAGCTAATTTAAAAGTAGTTCCTGAGGCTGTATTCACCCACTGCTACGCTCACAAGCTTAATTTAGTCTTCTCTCAAGCCGTTTCATGAAGAAAGAATGTCGTATATTCTTCGCAACGATGAGTGGCTTTGCGACATTTTTTAGCAATTCTTCTAAGAGAACTAACCTGCTGGACAGTATCCTCAAGAAAAGGTTTCCTAAACTTGCTCCAACAAGGTGGAACTATTCCAGCCGTTTAGTACAGACCATCGCGGAATATCGTGCTCCTCTCCAAGAGCGTTTCGAAAGTATTTTGGAGGAACCTGGGAACTGGGATTAACAATACAATTAATGAGGCAAGCGGGTTTCTCGCGAAGTTAATAGAATTTCAGTTCAATTTTCTTCTGAACGTTTTTAATGAAATATTTTCATTGACTGATGTTACATATATCATCCTTCAATCTAAGACCCTAGACATTGCATATTGCACCAGAGAAGTGAATTCCTTAGAAACTAAAGTATCTATAATGCGAAACAGTGGCTTTGATAACATGTGGGATAGAACAGAAGATAAATTTGATCCACTAAGGAAGAGAATAAAGGATAAAACTTCATTTTCGGTTAAAGATGAGTATATGAGGGTTTACCTGGAAATACATGATACTATTCTAGCACAGTTAAAATATCGCTTCTGTTCATTAGGAGATCTGTCCTTCATTGAAATGCTTGATTGTAAGAAATTTTAATTTTTTCTGGCGATTTTCCTGAAGAGCAATTCAGTAAATTGATCGAAGTTTATGGAAAATATTTTGATATAGTACGACTTAAATCCGAATTGAGGGCAATGCTCGCTTCTGAACACTTGAAAGATAAGACTGTGGCTCAAGTCCAGAAATTCGTATTGAACAGTGGTCTCCTCAGCGATCTTCCCGAGCTTTATAAGTTGTGCACATTGATTACTACTATTCCCGCTACATCATCATCTGTAGAACGCTCTTTCTCGGCCCTAAAGCGAATAAAATCTTTCGTCCGCAATTCTCAAAGTCAAAGTCGCCTCACTGCATTAGGAATGATGTCTGTAGAGAAAGATCTTCTTGTTAAGAAGAAAACACGTGATGACTTATACAGTGACGTCACCGAGGAATTTCGCAAAAAGAATCGCAGGGTCGAGTTCACCTACATGTAATTAGGGTGAGTAGAATTGAAATTTACTTAATACATTGTGTTACTAGTTGCACGCCTCAGTGGAGATTCCAGGATACGCCACTGGTATTAGTGATCACGAAGCTGTTTTTGTCGTAGTTAAAAATAAATTTGGAAAAAAGGAAGGTATTCAAATTAGGACTATTAGGCAGTATCACATGGCTGATAAAACAGGCATGAGGGAGTTTAAAAAAAGTAACTATGATCGCTGGAAAATCGTAAATAAAAATGTAACAGACTCTGGGATGGGTTTAAAGCAATTGTTGAGGAATGTGAAAATAGGTTTGTACCTTTAAGGAATGGTAAAGATCCACTATATTATAACAGAGAAGTAAAGAGACTAAGAAGAAGGTGCAGGTTGGAACGAAATAGAGTTGGAAATGGTTATTAATGTGAGGTGAAACTGAAGGAACTTACTAGGAAATTGAATCTAGCAAAGAAGTCAGCTAAGGATAACATGATGGCAAGCATAAATGGTGGTCATACAAATTTTAGTGAAAAATGGAAGAGTATGTATAGGTACTTTAAGGCAGAAACAGGTTCAAGAAGGACATTCCAGGAATCATTAATGAACAAGGGGAGTGTGTTTGCGAGGATCTTCAAAAGGCAGAAGTATTCAGTCAGCAGTATGTAAAGATTGTTGGTTACAAGGATAATACTAAAGAAGTATTAAAATTTACCTATGATAACAATGACATTTACAGTAAGATACAAAATTTGAAAACTAGAAAAGCAGCTGGAATTGATAGGATTTCTGGAGATATACTAAAGGCAATGGGTTGGGATATAGTACCATACCTGAAGTACTTATTTGATTATTGTTTGGTTGAAGAAGCTGTACCAAATTATTGGAGAGTTGCTATAGTAGCCCCTGTATATAAAGGAAAGGGTGATAGACATCAAGCTGAAAATTACAGGCCAGTCAGTTTGACATGCATTGCATGTAAGCTTTGGGAAAGCATTCTTTCGGATTACATTAGACATGTTTTCGAAATTAATAACTGGTTTGACAGAAGGCAGTTTGGTTTAGGAAAGGTTATTCCACTGAAGCTCAGCTTGTAGTATTTCAGCAAGATTTAGCAGATATTATGGATTCAGGAGGTCAAATGGACTATGTTGCGATTGACCTATCTAAGGCATTTGATAGGGTAGATCATGGAAGACTACTGGTAAAAATGAGTGCCGTTGGACTAGAAAAAAGAGTGACTGAATTTCTAGAAAACAGAACTCAGAGAATTAGAGTAGGCGAAGCTTTATCTGACCCTGTAATAATTAAGAGGGGAATTCCTCAAGGCAGTATTATTGGACCTTTATGTTTTCTTATATATATCAATGATATGTGTAAAGAAGTGGAATCAGAGATAAGGCTGTTTGCAGATGATGTTATTCTGTACAGAGTAATAAATAAGTTACATGATTGTGAGCGGCTGCAGGGTGACCTCGATAGTGTTGTGAGATGGACGGTGGGCAATGGTATGATAATAAACGGGGTTAAAAGTCAGGTTGTGAATTTCACAAATAAGAAAAGTCCTCTCAGTTTTAATTACTGCGTTGATGGGGTGAAAGTTCCTTTTGGGGATAATTGTAAGTACCTAGGTGTTAATATAAGAAAAGACCTTCATTGGGGTAATCACAAAATATGATTGTAACAAAGGGTACAGATCTCTGTACATGGTTATGAGGGTATTTAGGGGTTGTAGTAAGGATGTAAAGGAGAGGACATACAAGTCTCTGGTAAGACCCCAACTAGAGTATGGTTCCAATGTATGGGACCCTCACCAGGATTACTTGATTCAAGAACTGGAAAAAATCCAAAGAAAAACAGCTCGTTTTGTTCTGGGTGATTTCCGACAAAAGAGTAGCGTTACAAAAATGTTGCAAAGTTTGGGCTGGGAAGACTTGGGAGAAAGGAGACGAGCTGCTCGATTAAGTGGTATGTTCCGAGCTGTCAGTGGAGAGATGGCGTGCGAGGACATCTGTAGACGAATACGTTTGAGTGGTGTCTTTAAAAGTAGGAAACTGTGTGCTTGCATCCGGGAGATAGTAGGTTCGAATCCCACTATCGGCAGCCCTGAAGATGGTTTTCCGTGGTTTCCCATTTTCACACCAGGCAAATGCTGGGGCTGTACCTTAATTAAGGCCACGGCCGCTTCCTTCCAACTCCTAGGCCTTTCCCATCCCATCGTCGCCATAAGACCTATCTGTGTCGGTGCGACGTAAAGCCCCTAGCAAAAAAAAAAAATAAAAGTAGGAAAGATCACAATATGAAGATAAAGTTGGAATTCAAGAGGACAAATTGGGGCAAATATTCGCTTTTAGGAAGGGGAGTTAGGGATTGTAATAACTTACCAAGGGAAATGTTCAATAATTTTCCAATTTCTTTGCTATCATTTAAGAAAAGGCTAGGAAAACAACAGATAGGGATTCTGCCACCTGGGCGACGGCCCTAAATGCAGATCAGTAGTGATTTATTGATTGATTTTAGTGGTTAGTGTGCTTAGCTGCCACCCCCCGGAGGCCCGGGTTCGATTCCCGGCTCTGCCAAGAAATTCGAAAAGTGGTACGAGGGCTGGAACGGGGTCCACTCAGCCTCGGGAGGTCAACGGAGTAGAGGTGGGTTCGATTACCACCTCAGCCACCTGGAAGTGGTTTTCCGTGGTTTCTCACTTCTCCTCCAGGCAAATGCCAGGATGGTACCTAACTTAAGGCCACGGCCGCTTCCTTCCCTCTTCCTTGATCCCTTTCAATCTTCCCATCCCCCCACAAGGCCGCTGTTCAGCATAACAGATAAAGCAAAAGAAGAATATAGAAATAGTTAATAGGTTTAATGGTAGTGTTTAATGTAGTAATAAGGAAAAGAATGCATGTATCAAAACATATTTTGGATTACAATAAATTACTACTCCCTCCCCAGTTTCAGATTATCTGAAACTTGTGTATGGGAGTATTCTATTCCTTAACCACCACGGGACTTATTCCCTAGTATAATTCTGTAACGAGCGTGAAAATCCGGGTATATGACAATGCTCTACTCAACCATGATCTTCCTGACTTTCAGCTACGTACGAATATGCAGTCTATCAGAACAATTATTTGTCGTTGTGTTCATTTTGATATGCGTATATGTACAGGAAAATGAACTCAACTGTATGTTATTGGATTTTTCGGAGAGGCTGAGGTGCCGGAATTCTGTCCCACATGAGTTCTTTTACGTGCCAGTAAATCTATTGACATGACGTTTTTGAGCACCTTCAAAAACCACCGGAGTGAGCCCGCACCGAACCTGCGAAGTTGGACTCAGAAGGCCAGCCATCTACCGTCCGAGCTACTCAGTCCGGCTTGTGAATTCCAGTTACGTCTGTAGTTGTCGACTGAAAATTCTCAGCCTGTTTCCAATCACTCGTCCGGGTCAGGAATGGAATGAATGAAGCCCCTATCTAGCGGCGAGGATAGGAATTGTACCGGCTGCCGAAGTCTGTCCAGTTCCTCTCGGGCAATGATTAATGACTGATAGATGGAATGAAATGATATTGGAGAGCATTGATGGAATTAAATATGACATGAAAGACCGGAGTACCTGGAGAAAAACCTGTCTCACCTCCGTTTTGTCCATCACAATCTCTACTTGTTAAGGAATCAAAATAACTCCGTTTGATAATCCAGCATGGAGCATTTTAACTCGTCTCTCAGAAGAGTTTCCAATATCTTTCCGTTTCAAAACGTTGCTTATTCTTGGGCTGTTTATTAACTTTTGCTCATCATTCAGTCATTATGGTTCATCATTCGCTGTATTACAACGCACTGTTCATTCAATTTTTCATACCATTCACAAACACTCTCGCAGCACGCCCACCTAGCCTTATTATAAGATAGTGTCTTTTGAAAGTAAAATTTAAAACCATCAACGACATGTAGTTTCCTATTTTTGAATTCATCATGGTAATCACAGTATGGTCCATTATTCAGCCTTCCCTCGATTGAATGCATTTAAACATTACACGTTTCTTTAGGTAATTTTAATTGAATAGAAGAAAATGAAACTTATTGAATATTAGGTTGTTTCACTTACGCAGTTCTGTTGCGAAATTGAAGGGACCACCGGAAGCGATGTAGTCAACTAGCGTATGAATCTATGAAATATGTTTCTGCTTCAGATACGATTGTTAAGGGGCATCTAAAGGATCGCCGTATACAGTTTGAAGTGTACCTTCAGAAATCCCAGCATGCAAGTCAGTGTTTACTTTTCCGACCTGCACTGACCTCGTATGTAATTCGAGTGCGTTCAATAAAGCACAGTCCCAACATCTGTCTGGTGAGAAAATGGGAGACTAAGCAAAACCACATTCAGGGGCTGCCGATGATGGAATTCAAACCCACCATCTCGTACAGCACAGTAGAACCTCGAGGCTCTATAGTATTTGAGGTGAAATATACCACTCCTCTTGCAATACATAAAAACTTTCCCATCAAAACTACCCTACCTTGAGTCTAGAAATTCACCAAGAATGACTAATGGGATTTCTTTTAATGGGCATGAAAAATGCAGTGGTGATAGTACCGTACAGGTGGCACCGGTTCCAGCCCTCAGCCCACAATTGCAACGGTGTAGTTTTAAGAATAATAATCTGTTTTAGACAATACTTCGATATTATTCTCCTATTTTCTTCCATATTTGCTCGCATTGCTACAATATTTATGAATGAAATTCTTTTCTACTCGGATCATTTTTGGAAATTATTCATTTATCACAATTTTCCAGGATACTGAAAATTCTAGAGTTGATCAGCATTCGGTCCTGGCTTTGAACCTACCTGGTTTGC
Organism: Anabrus simplex; assembly: GCF_040414725.1. NCBI lineage: Eukaryota > Metazoa > Arthropoda > Insecta > Orthoptera > Tettigoniidae > Anabrus > Anabrus simplex. The sequence goes on along the minus strand of NC_090265.1, from coordinate 108,024,294 downwards.
TATCCAAGCGTACTTCTCATGCTACAGTGAGGCGAGATGTAGAATTAAACGCACGCTTAGTCAGCTAAATAAACGCAGCGATTACTGATACGACAGAATAACTGATGCCGAAGTCTAGTGGGTAAGGGTAAATGATTGTTGTATAAAGAAGATAATAATGAGTTTATCACCGTAACACCAATCAGAGTTATAACCCTTATAAGAACGGAGATATCGGCTAAAGAAAGAGAGGGAATACGGAAGGTTTATAAATGATAAATAAAAGTCAATCTAGACCTCTCAGATCTAATTCCGCTGGGTTAAGAAGAGGACTAAGACTGGGGAGGGAGGTATAAAAATGGAAGCTAGCAGTAAAGTGGCAGGTTTGCATTTTGTTTTGTTCGGTTCTTGATGCTTTATGAACTTGTCCTGTATTTATTTATTTATTTATTTATTTATTTATTTATTTATTTATTTATTTATTTAATTTACTTATTTATTTATTTGACTCTACAGAGGTCCAGTTGCAGAACTGCTAAACCGAATCCGAAGGTGCCAGGTTCAAATGGGGCCTACAGGCAACTTTGTTTTTAATTTTCGTCAAGACCAGCGCATAGCATAAGAAAGCGTATCAGGCCTTAAATTCCCAGTCGAGATCCAATTTGGTCATAGGAATTCCGTCGAGCCCATAGATACTTGGACAAGTCACGTACAAAAATAAAATTAAAATAAATAAACATTCCTCGGTTCATGTTTGCGATTCCTGGTATTTCTGGTTTTATATTTTATTTATTTATTTATTATTGGTGTTCACTCAAGACAGTTGGGCTAAATTGCTTGATTCACAGATGGAATGATGCATTAGACTACAGTTAGTGAAATTTATGGCTTCAAAATAGCTTCTCTTTTATTACGAACTGCATTCATGCCTTACCTCCCTCATGTCCAAGCACAGAATAGATTGATTCATTAGAAGGGCCAATAGCTATATTTTCTCCGGAACCAATTACTGTATCTCCCAGATTGTCATCATGTAGATGAAGTGACGATCAAACCGTAGCTGTGCATTGTGCTGTAAAGAAACTCCACGAATTTAGCTACTGAACTGGAAATCTGTTGTTATGCAAATTAACTACGTCCAGATGTCGTCTCTATCCGGTTTCCAGCGAATGGAAGGGCGTGACTAGCTTGTGTCGGTAGCAAGCGGACTGTGATTGGATATTGATTCGGACCGACAATTAGGTCGGCCACGCAGGCTTGGCCAGCGCCTATTAAACCATTTATTGGTGTTTCCAGTGCTGGAATGAATATGGATGTCTTGCAATGATAGCTTACAAAGGGCTGCTAAATGCATGCCACATTCCTTACAATCGCGAGTGGAAATAATTACTAACAGAACTGGGATGAAGAGAAGCATTCACGGAATTGCAATGCAATGTTCCTCGTCATATCCTTTTAGGAATCTTATCCAGTGCAATTATAGTACTTGAAAAAGCAAAATCCATTTTCTAAGGCCAACCCCAGTGACGCAGTCCGGCAGTCCTTCTTCTCTTTCCAAGATTCGAAGGCATTCGATCCCAACGAGATTCGCAGACTCCGAGTATGTTTAAATGTGACAACTTTTGGTTCTCTAACGAAAGCGAGCGGAACAATCCCGACTTTTCTTGAATTAATTTAGAAACGAAGGAACGTTAAAGAAATATAATAATAATAATAATAATAATAATAATAATAATAATAATAATAATAATAATAATAATAATAATAATAATAATAATAATAATAATATAGGATTCAGATTAAAGTTTTCACTTATATGTGTCGAGGTAGCCTATTGCTGCACTTGGAGGAGGGAATTAGCATGTTTCTTTCCCCACGTCAGATTCCAATATATCAATAAGAATTTTAAATTAACAGGTATGAGGAAATAGAACGGACGTCTTTCCCGAAAAGGACTATTTATGACTGCGATACTGAGTTTATAAGGCTATTAAGATGAGGTAAAAATAATTATTTTAACTCCCGTGCTTGAACTTTGATGAAATTTAAAGTGGAAAATTTATTACTAATGTCCTTATGGACGTTGTAATAATTACTGCTTTGAAGAAATGGATAATAAATAAGGAGAAAACAAAGTGAATGAAATATTTTCCACGAAAGGTTTCAAAGTAATCGTTCAACTAAAAGTCCATCCATCCATTATCTAAAGGCTAAGCCTTGTTGCTGCAGCCACACTCCACGGTCTTCAGTAGTCCTTTTCATCGTGACATAGGAAGCAAAACCCAGCTGAGTGATTATGTTCCTAAGGTATGGGAGACGAGGTCTTCCTTTCGACTTCTTCCCTAGGACCTTTCCTTCGAAGACATTCTGGAGAAAGGTGTCGTGTCGTAGGACGTGTCCAAGAAATTTAGCTTTCCTCTGCTCTATTGAATAAATTAAGGTCTGTTTCTCATTAACGTCATTCAAGATTTGGATATTAGTCTTTTTCTCTGTCCAACTCGTCCCTGTCAGTCTTCTCCAGAACCACATTTCCGCAGCTTCTAGTATTGATTGTGCTTGTTTTCCCAACGTCCAGGTCTCACAACCGTAGGTTAGCACACTCCAAACAAAGGTTTTAACAAATTTCTACCTGGTTTCACTTCCTATGTGCTTATTTAACAATCGAATTTTCCTGCTTTGAAACACTTGTTTTGCTATAGCAATTCTTCTTTTGACTTCTGTCAGGCACTGATTATCATTGGTAATAACACTACCCAGATAACAAAATTCTTTAACCTGACCTATTTTTTAACAGTCTAATTTAATGTTTGTTTTCAATTCAGTCGTCTTCTTTTGAACGACCATCATTTTCGTTTTCTTTGTGTTTATTTTTAGTGTGGACTTCTCTGACGTGTTGTTTAGTATACGGATCATCCTAGTCATTTTGTGCTCTGAATCAGCTGAAAGTAGTTCACCAAAATATTTCTCTAATTTGACGACAAAATCTTGCTATTAATTAGGCCAACTATATAATGGAAAGGATTCGATACTCGCACTTCCGAACGGTGTTTACCAATCTTATCAGACAATTTCTTTGGAAGTATATTTTCTATAACACGAAATGAACAATGTTTACTAAATACCTCCAGTATTCACTCTCAGTTTTATACGCAGCTACTCAAAATAATACTACCTGTACCTTGCTCTGATTGGTTGTAATGTGGTATTCTAAGTTTGATTACATGTGATGGTTTAACAAACAATCGAGAAATTCTAAGAAAATAATAAGGGTTATTTCGCTATAGGTCTATAATAACGGGTATTTCTACACGGTGTTTCACTTTGAAACTGGTCCATTACTTTACTAATATTTTTAGACGGTGCGCGAGCAATACCTCATATCCCACAACGCTCTTCCTATCAAGAATTTTCCTTATGACTGGTCATGCCTCCCAAGCACACATGGATATGCAGTCTATGAGAACAATGATCGTTGCGTTCATTTTCCTATGCGAAGGTGTAAAGGAAAATTAACCTTATTGTACCGTACTGTAGGAATGTAAAGTGAATTTTCACGAAGTATTTACGCACTCCTACAGCATAATGCATTTAAGGTTAATTTTCCTTTACACACCTACACACATCTACACAGTACTTTGTTCTGATGGACTGCGTATCCATGTGTGGCTGGGAGACGTGACCAGTCTTAAGGAAGATAATAGATCGGAAGACCGGGCGAGTTGGCCGTGCCGTTAGAAGCGCACAGCTGTTAGCTTGCGTCCGGGTGATAGTGGATTCGACGGCCCTGAAGATGGTTTTCCTTGCTTCCTTCGCACTGCTAAGCCTTTCTTATCCCATTGTCGCCATAAGACCTAGGTATGTCGGTGGTGACATAAAACAAATTGTAAAACAAATAGGAAGAAAATTGTGGCAACCGAGGTACTGCTCGCTCACTTTAGTTGAATTTGAGTCAATTACGCATTTGTAAGACAGGTTACATATTTGAGCAATTCAAGGGTGTATTTTTAATTTTAAGGATTTCAAATGCACTGTATTTCCAAATTTACCTGAACTTTTATTATAATTAGTGTTCATTGTAAACCTACGATTTCAATGCACTTTCTTTGTAATTGTATCATTGGTGCTGGCTTTCCATCAATATCCTTTGGAGGATGAAATGGCGAATAATAACTCAGATTCATTTCAATTAGCTTAACATTACTTTTGTCAAATATGATGTAAAATTCACAGTTTAGTTGAAAACAGGAATATTGGAAATTGAGTTTATTATTATTTTATATCTAAACATAGACTACTTTGTAGGTTGTTTCAAAATTTGAAGCGGAAGAATATCGATATTTCTATAATTATATTCGACAAATTGGTAAACTTATTGCAATATACCCTGGGTAAACAATATAGAACATTGCAATTAAGTTTGCGATATATAACAATACTTATTTATCACTGTTTAAATTATTTCTGCCCTACCTACATTAAATGAGAAAATTCCCGAGGTTTTGGAACAAGGAACCATCGGCTACGAACAGACGGGTGACAAATCCTGAGGAATTATTAAGCAGTGAATGGAGGGATTCACTCAAAATCATTGTTAACGTCTATCCCGCCCGGGAAATTCTAGGAAAGTCCCATTATTTCCACAGTTATATAGAAACACTTACGCATTATTGGATGCCTACAAACATGGCGAAGTTCTTAGAAATTCCCACCATCACCGTATTCGAACCATGGTTGGTGATACTTTGAGGAAACGTCAGTTGAAGTAAACGAGGAAGTACAGTAAAACGACCACCAAATAAGAGTTTACGGTGCACTCAAGGGACGAGCTACCTGGCGGGAGACAACAGCTTCTTCGACCCATTCTCTATCCTGTAAGGCTCGGTTAATTAATACAGCTCTGTAATTGTTCTACTGCCCGACTCTTTGGCCGAATGGTCAGCGTACTGTCCTTCGGTTCAGAGGGTCCAGGGTTCGATTCCTGGCCGGGTCGGGTATTTTAACCTTCATTGGTTAATTCCAATGGCCCGGGGACTGGGTGTTTGTGCTGTCTCCAACATCCCTGCAACTCACACACCACACAGAACACTATCCTCCACCACAATAACACGCAATTACCTACACATGGCAGGTGCCGCCCACCCTCATCGGAGGGTCTGCTTTACAAGGGCTGCACTCGGCTAGGAATAACTACACGAAATTATTATTGTTCTAGTGAGACACGTGATTTAATTGACGTGCTCAGTGATTGCGATTATAAAGTGTACAGTAACAATTATCCATCATGCTTAAACAGAAAAAGGCGTTAGAAAAAAGAGGGACTAAACTGATGAAAAACTTGAAGAAACGTGAGCCAAATTTCAAGTTACCCCCTCCTAAACCGTTTAGCAGCTTAGTTTTCATTTGTAGAGAAGTTTCAAACCAAATCTATCGGAATAGTCCATGTACAGCTGAGGCCCTGGAAAACGAAACTACGGGAGTGATACGTGAAACCACAGAAGGAGAATTACGACGCATGTCACTGAATTTACCTCGAAAATACCAGATATCCACAGCCGATGCTCTGACGTTAAGATGGAAAAGGGAAATTATTACCTGATTTCTTTCCTGCTTTTATTATAATAAGACTACTTCCCAGTTCTTTTTGTTGAAAAGAACAGCTGCTGTCTCCCTCGGGAAGGCCTGGTGAGTTTCTGAGCTCGCTATCCACTCCTCACTTTAGTTTGCCGTACACTCTTGTTTGGTGGTCTCTGTGCATGGACTTACGGTCAACTATTGAACTCTAAGCGGGTAGATATGCTAGTCGTTCCAACAGACTCGACTCATGCTTTCATAATTGATACTACAGTTAGAACTAAGACTTCTAAACCCAACAAGCGGATGTTCGTAAAGAAAATTGCGACGTCTACGAACCCACAATTCCATACTGTTAAGAAAAGTTTGCATTTACACCTACACAAATGGTGAGTCTTATGGTTGGATCTAGAGGCACAGTAATAGCCAAATTTGCTCAGTTCAAGAATATATCGATGGCTTTCTTTACAAACCTCGTAAGTCCGAATACTCTTCCTATCCATTATATTCCTTAAGACTGGTCACGCCTCCCAGTCCCATATTTATATGCAGTCCAAAAGAATAATTTTCGTTATGGTCATTTTCCTCTGCCAATTTGTAAAGGAAAATGAACTTTAAATACATTATACTGTAGGAGTGTGTAAATTTGCCATGCAATCCACATCCCTACAATACGGTACGTTAAGGTCCATTTTCCTTTAGACATTAGCAAAGGAAAATGAACACAGCGAAAATTATTCTGATGGACTGCATACAAATATATGACCGTGAGGCGTGGCCAGTCTTAAGGGATATAATAGGTAGGAAGAACATTTGGACATACGAGGTTTTAAAAGAAAGCCATCGATATTCAGAATGGATAACAAATTTACCAATGCTCTTCCTATCCACTATTTTCGTTAAGGCTGGTCACGCTTTCTAGCCACACATGGATATGCATTCCTGCAGAACAATTGTCGCTGTGTTAATTTTTATCTGGTACAGTACAAAGGAAAATGAACCTTAAATTAATTATACTGGAGGAGAGCGTAAATACGTCATGCAAACATACATTAATACAGTACGGTACAGTAAGGTTCATTTTCCTTTACACATCGGGAGAGAAAAATGAACACAACGAAAATTGTTCTGATGGGCTACATATCCATATGTGGCTGGGAGGCGTGACCAACCTTAAGGGAAATTATGGATATGAAGAGCATTGTGGGATACCGTACGACGGTTTGCTGTAACACGATGCTTTTCTTTTAAAACCTCGTAGGCCTATGTCCCAATGTTCTTCCTACCCATTATATTCTTTAAGACTGGTCACGCCTCCCAGCCACATATTTACGTGCAGTCCATCAGAATACTATTTGTTGGATTCATTTTCCTGTGCTAATGTGTAAAGGGGAATGAACTTTAAATACATTATACTGTAGGAGCGCGGAAATTTCGCCATGCAAACAACACCCCTACACCCCCTTCCTTTCCATCTTTTTATAGGAAAATGAACACAACGAAAATTATTCTGATGGACTGCATATAAATGTGCGGCTGGGAGGCGTGGGCAGTATTAAGGGATATAATAGCTAGGAAGAACATTTGGACATACGAGGTTTTAAAAGAAACCATCGAACAGTGACGAATTGCTGTTGAAGAAACACAAGAGATTGAGAATATCCTTATTGGCGCTGAAAATTCCCTGTAATATATGTAGCTAGCAAGCTTTTTCTTTACAGCATTTCTTATATAATTCAGAAGTGAGATAATACATTAGATCCATTTTTATCTTAATTTTATCAATTTAGGTACTTTATTATAAGTGTGAAATGCTTCCTAACAAAGGTGATTGACATTCCACGTTAGGAACGCCGATGGTGGTGTAGTGAGTGCTGTCAGTAGGAAGTAATTGCAGGAGCAGTAGTTAATCGCGAGTGCTAACGACGTTGGCTGCTGGTGTGAGTGTGGGTGGGTTGGCTCAATAAGTAAATTGACCTCTGCCGAGCTGCAGCAGCAGTCAGTTCTACTTGTTACGTGTAGGGTGCTCCACTGAGGTTGCCAAGTCTCCGGGCCAGCGCCGTAACGAGCAAACGGTGTGATCTCTACATCAGCCTTATCTTTGGTGCCATTTCGTCACTAATTACTTTATACTGGATGCTAAAGCAAGATGGAAAGTGTTACCTGTAAGGTCTAATCTTCACTAGAAAGGAATTTTAAAGGGTTGTAGCATCATATAAAGACAAGTTAATTCGAAAAAAAAAAAAAAAAAAAAAACGGAATTCAAATTGTTTCCTTTCAGCTTCATGAAGTCATTTCATTATTTGCGCAAATTGATATGCAGTAGAAATCAGTGCTATTGAAATGGAAAATTATTTTAAATAAGCGATTGTTGCGTTGAAGTTTTTTGCACTGAGGTCGAAAACCGCGTAAATCTTTGCTTGTGAAGTTCCTTGCACGTTGTCTGTTGATAATAATGTTATTGAATTTACATCCCACTAACTACATTTTTTTCATAGGAATTATTTTACATGCCGGTAAATATACTGACACCGACTGGGTTGGGATCGAACCCAGCAATTTTGGCTCAGAAGTTCACCACTCTACAGTCTGAGCCATGAAGTCCAGCGTGGTGTTTGTAACGACAAGTGCATTAGTAGTTAATGAAGTAGCTGTAGTCATTATGCCACCTCATTTTGGCTATTGCCAGGAGTTAAAGTGAGAAACCTCCAAAAACTCCTTCTACGATGACCGAGAGTGATATTCACCTCCGCTGTCCTCACGAGGCTGAGTGCTCCCTTTTGCAAACTTTATATCAGGATTTAATTCCGCTGTGATAGAGTCTGGAATTGAACTTGGGCTAATAATGTGCCAAAATAATGTTAAGCTGTAAATCATGGTGATAAATGCCTTCCTGATCGTTAAGAAAGAAAATGTTCCCAAAGTTATACCACGTAACTCTTTCTTATAAGAGGCTAAACCAAATTCTTCCTACTCACTTCGTCATCAATGACAATTTCTTCGATGGCATCCAGGTTGTGGTAACTCCGACGCAGATTCACGGTTAACGGAACGTAGTTACGTTACTTTATTCTGTTACTGGTGAATTATTTTTCTTTCAGTATCAGAGGCCCAAAATGTTTCTGCTGTTGTAGTGTCATCTGTTAGGCCCAGTTTCTTTTTAGGTCCATCTTCTCTTCGTAGTTGAAGTTTAATGGCTCGTTTAGCTGCATGGTTTTCGTCACAAGTAACTGCTATGAAATACTGCATAGGAGAAAATTAGAATTTTGTCGGAATTTTGTTTAACAAAGCCTCCGTGGCTCAGGCGGCAGCGCGTCGGCCTCTCACTGCTGGGTTCCGTGGTTCAAATCCCGGTCACTCCATGTGAGATTTGTACTGGACAAAGCGGAGGCGGGACAGGTTTTTCTCCGGGCACTCCGGTTTTCCCTGTCATCTTTCATTCCAGAAACACTCTCCACTGTCATTTCATTTCATCTGTCAGTCATTAATTGTCCCAGAGGAGTGCGACAGGCCTCAGCAGCCGGCACAATTCCTATCCTCGCCGCAAGTTGGGTCTTTATTCATTCCATCCTTGACCCGGTCAATGACTAGAAAACATGTTGTAGGTTTTCATTTTCATTTGTTTAACATTTTTTTTCAAATTTACTCGTCATTGCTCCGAAACAAATAGGTCTTATGGAGACGATAGGATGGGAAACGGCTAGGAGTAGGAGGAAAGCGACCGTGGCCTTAATTAACGTACAGCCTAGAGTAAAAATTTGAAACCACGGAAAACCATCTTCAGGGCTGCCGACAGCAGAATTCGAACCCACTATCTTCCGAATGCAAGCTGACAGCTACGACGTCAGAAACTATTACGGACGCACATGTGAATGCGAAGTGATGGACTCCTTCATATTTAGGAATTATTCTACGGAGTAATGAGAAATATCGTTGTTTGAAGTTTGTCCCAAGTGATATCAGTGTAAACAGACTCCGAGGGTACACAAATTTCCTTGCCAGGGGATTTCTTTAAAGTGCTGGATGGCAACGACATGGAGCTCTCTTAGTTAGACTTAAAATCCCACTGACCTCCGCCAGGTTCGAACCCCCATCTTGGGGATGAAAACCAACGACTAATCGACTGTAGCACCGATATAAGCTCAGAAAGAAGGGAATATGCTAAGTACTGAAACTATGAAGTAAGTAGAAAGATGTGTTTCCTTAAATCGATTTCAAATGATTAACTGTAACATTTCAGATTTCGATAAAACAACATTGATGACTGACTCGAGTGATATCAGTTGTGGGAATGGCGATAGTTTGTGTTTTAAGGGTCAAACTACCAAAATTATTGGCCCCTGTCGATTATATGATAATACAAATATACCTTCATGAAAATAAGTAAAAAACTTGTAAACATGAAAAACTTACTTGTATCCGAAGACCCAATTTTGTAATTCCTACAGAACAGGGTAAAATATAGTTTTGCATACGGACGCAGTAACAACAATATTGTCAGCATGAACTTGGTGACCACACGCATATTTTAAAAATGGATGTATCTAACGAGCAAATTAATATTCAGTTTTTGTATAGGATAAAGTATAATGTAGATCCTAAGCTGAATGGTCAGCGTAGTGACTTTCGGGTCAATAGGTCCTGGTCCCTATGCCAGAGCAGGTAAACGTTAGCAGTTACAATCCTTGTCCCCGCCGGAAATCACATCCCGGACCCTATGAACGGAAGGCCAGTATGTTGATCATGCAACCAAGGACCCATATAAATAATAATAATAATAATAATAATAATAATAATAATAATAATAATAATAATAATCATACGTGTTTACCCTAAGAGACGGCAAAGTAACGGAATTTAATCTTGGAAAGGAGTTCTTTAAGATGCCAGTAGATATTCGTTGACATCATTCTCTAGCATTTATGCACTATGCCGGTATTCGATAGCACGAACGATAATTGAATGTTGCAATGGAAAATGGTGGTGGTGGTGATGATTGTTTTAGGGTAAAGTGAAATTAGGCAATTAGAGTGAAACACGCCTGTTAAGAATGGTAAAAAGGAACAAACATAGATTACCAAGACGACTGTCATACAGAAACGGGAGTTTCAAGAAATTAGCCGGATTGTTTGACACTCATAACTGAGATTTCTGCATCTCTCACGTAGCTGAGAGGACCCATTACCAGTTCTTAGGTTAATAACGGTAGAAAGACGTGTAATGAAACCTGGATCTTCCAGTTAAGACAAGGAAATGCCATCCCTTACACCATCGTTTTTCCTAATTCATATTATGGAAATAATTAAGTGATTCTAGACAGGTATACTGTACTCTCATTTCATTTACTATCAGCTTAAATCACCCTCTATAGCTATTAGTTACATCGCTGTAATTAAGTAATGTAAACAGTACCTATTCTTAAATACAAATGACGTGCATCGGTATCATTTCTGAATCTTCATTCATGAACATTCTGAAACCGAGGTTAAGTCCCAAGAATCTGAAGAACAAAAGTTTCCAAAATGGATCTCAAAGGTTATTAGGTTATAATCCTCTATTTCCTTCGTTTGGATCATAAAAATGATGTAGTTTCTTTGTAATGGGTAGACTTACTTGTACTTACTGCGTGTGATATCTGTTGATAATCTGTTTTAACACAATGTTTGTACCGGTGTCTGTAGTTACAATTAATTAGGACGAAATTTAGAAAGAAAGCGACGTATGTTAAGTGGAATTCTATAGCTCATGAGAAAAACGAGACATTTCAAGGAAGAACGAATGAGATAGTCACGGATCCTGAAGCGGTAAGCTTGCAATCTGGAGATAATAGGTGCGAGGCCTACCTTCAGCAGGCCTCAAGATGGTCTTCCGTTCTTCTTTTCCTTCTCATAATCCAGAGGACTGTTTATCCCATATTATTTACAGGATGAATTATCCTTCTATTTTTACCTCGATCGTCCATTCCTTCTCTTCTCTTTTGGTCTTTCAGATCTTGATATCTCTCACGATTCCTTCCTCGTACTTTCAGGTGAAATGTTAATTTCTTTTTCCCCATCCTGAAGCTGTCCAATCAGTGATTTGTTTAATTTTCCAGGATTATCAAACATTTTTCATTTCTTTTCCAGATCTGGTAAGCCATGATTCATGATCTTCCTCAGGGTGCTCATTTCACGCCTTGTTTCTTCTGTGCATATTGAACCCTTTAGGTCCAAAGGTCATGGGTTCAATATCAAAATTGTTACCCAATTTTTAACACTTGGCTAATGCTGGAGCTGTACCTCAATTACGACCCTGGCTGCTTTCTCTCCCAAACCTAGTCACAGTGTTGCCGAAAACCTGTATATGTAATTTATTGCACATAAATTAACACTAAAAGCAGAATACTGATCTCCTAGATTGAATTTAAATAATTCAGAACCATCTGGGGCAAGGAATAAACTTACTGGCAGGCAAAGTCCCTAATTCTCACCTATCTATGATGTGTGAACATGATCTGAAACGAATTTTGAAGCCTACTGTTGTTTTGTAGTACAACATAAACTTATTAGTAACAGCAACCACAGAAAACATTGTATTTTTTCATGATTCTCTCCATCACCAATTAGTAATAACTTCTTCATATGGAACTGAACAAAGCACTTTTTCGGATGAAGTCCAACATTGCACTTGATGCATTCAAACTTGGCACATTTCCCACATGCTCCACGGCGTCGTTGAGAACATCAGTAGCATCTACTAGATGGTCACGCCCATCGTATCGGATTTCAACAAGAACCTGTAAACAAATACTACAGTAAATACTCCACATTATGCTTTAACAATTGGGTTTTCAGTATATGAGAAAGTTATGTTCCGTTTACCTGTACCGAGCTCGATAGCTGCAGTCGCTTAAGTGCGGCCAGTATCAAGTATTCGGGAGATAGTGGGTTCGAACCCCACTGTCGGCAGCCCTGAAAATGGTTTTCCGTGGTTTCCCATTTTCACACCAGGCAAATGGTGGGGATGTACCTTAATTAAGGCCACGACCGCTTCCTTCCCACTCCTAGCCCTTCCCTGTCCCATCGTCGCCATAAGACTTATCTGTGTCGGTGCGACGCGAAGCAACTAGCCTTTTACCTGTGATCATTTGCTAGGACGCACTCTTCGTGGACTGAAATATTCTGGCCCCGTGAGCAAAGCCATTACTATGCACCTTGTAAATTCCAGTAGAGGCATATACTCAATCCGGCGATGTCCGGCTCCATGGCTAAATGGTGAGCGTTCTGGCCCTGTAAGGGCTGCACTCGGCTAGAAATAACCACACGAAATTATTATTATTATTATTATTATTATTATTATTATTATTATTATTATTATTATTATTATTATTATTATTAATCCGGCGATAGAGGAGCCAGGCAGTGACTGCTGCAAAATTGATACAGAATCTAATCTGCGGCCAGTACCATTTCTTGTTTCTAATTTTCAGTCGGTGTGCTCCTCTCAACTCGTCAGAAATATCAACACCACTCATATGACTATTGTATTGCTGTATCAAAGTTGGCTGTGGTACGTACTTGTATTTACTTTCTTGACGAATCCGTCGTTGACACTGGCCTTCCCCAAGTACTGCAGCCTCTTCAATGTTAGTTGCCGTGGTAACTTGGCTGTTGTCATGCCATCTGATCAAAGTGAGCGAACTTTGTTCGTCTTGTGTGGCATGAAATGTTCCTCGTGGCTCTTTTTCAAGTCTCTGAGGGGTGCTTTCTCAATCCGATCGGTTCTTATTGTTCTTACACATTTTATCCCTTTACCTTTGAACAATTCCAATAAAGGTAGAGAACTGAAATAATTGTCAATGAATAATATACTCTAATGTGGTAGATATCACACACACAGTCTCTCACTAACACTCAAACCAAGAGTCATTTCCCGATTTTTATTCCCTGACGGAGCCGTATATGGTTCCAATTTAACAGGTAGCCTTCTGAGGTAGCAAGAGAGCAAAATTTGAATCCGTATCGTACCGGCTTCCCTCTAATTAACTGCTTGGCATACTGACGGCTATTAATAATGCTCCATGGCCTCGTCAAGGGGAAACTTATCTCCTATAGAAGTAGCAAATTCTTGAAATTTCTCGTTGAGATGTTCCACGAGTGGCCTTATCTTGCAAATACGATCTGTGGTTTCATAATTCGAGTTGTCATTCAAATGAAAAATCTGTGGATTAATTCAGATCTGTTCCTTGTCAATGCGGAAGAAACGAGAGCATTGTTAGAATCTGCACGGGTTTCCCAAAACATTCGTCTGTGCGTAACAGGAACATAACCAGATAAAAGCAAAATACCAAAGCATCTGAGGATATCATCAGGGGAACACTCAATACTATGACCTTTTTTGCATGACATAAATAACAGTTTGCTTGCAATTTTTTTTGAGAAAATCGTGGCTGATAAACAGACGGAATATATCAACTGGAGAGTACTTCCTGACACGCCACTCTCGAATGTATGATGGTTCTGACACATCTCTCTTTATAAGCTTTAATGACTTTTTAAGCTCCTTGCTTAACCAATTTCTTACTTTTATTACTTTCATCTGTGGATTCCTGGATTTATTCCATTCAGAAGATAGCATATTGCACCCATAAGCGATTTAAAAGGGCACAATATGTCAATGGATTCTATAGTTGTAGGAGCCTTCTGTAGTGGTATTTGATTCTCATCAGCTGCAGTAAATACTCTCTCTAAATTTTCAGAAATGCATGTATCGAGTCTCTCTTCTAAGCCATGTGGAGTTTTCTTTACACCTCTGACCTCGATTTACTGTCTAAGTAGACCCTTCCCTAGGTTCCAAGCTGTAGCACACTCATCATCATCACTAGGGCTATCATCTTTATCATTGTCATTGCCATCAACAGCTCCCGTAAACACTAATTCTATTTCATCTGCTTCTGAAAAGGGTTCATCGTCATCATCAACATTTTCTAAGCTGTCTAGAATGTTCAGAATGGCCTCCCCATCTGTTATTGTATTGTATCTGAAATTGACAAATTTTCATCTTGTAAATGCCCAGCGTATGATATTTCATACGTTAAAAGATATTTGTGTTTGAATGCCATGTCGATCAGTGAAGATAGTAACTATCATACGAGGATAAATCCTCATACTATTCCCTTAACAAACAGAAATAAGATTAATTTTTCATAGCTCAATTCCACAATAATTATAAATATTCACTGGCGCGTCATTCTTGTCAGCCTGCTGCGCTACCCACACTTTCTTGCCAACTATCGTCGTAACTGGAAGAAAACAATAATGCCATTAGCTAGGAAACATTATTGGCGTATTTGACGCGCTAAATGATGGCTTTAACAATTACAAAACATTTGCGGTGACGGAGATAAAACGTATTTTGAAAGCCTGTTTTGGGTAGGATATATCACACGGTGGGCATTAGTGGGCGTTAAGAGTATAGTGATCTAACAGTACATGACGACGAGGGTAATTCATAAAGTAATGGTATTTCTTTTATTGCTCAGAAACATAGGAACGGAGCTGCTGCATGTATTCGATAGTTTGAAGTTACACTGGTAGATTGCACACAGATGTGCATGTTTGTATATCACAACCTTAGCATAGAGTCAGTTGAATAATAGCAAAGATACTGAACGAGTGGTCACAGGAGGTGATCCACACAGTTATTCACTTTCTGCGAGAGAAAACCTACGAAACCTGCCACTATTTACAGGAGGATTGTGGTTGTCAAAAGACAACATGTGTTGAAGTGATGTCGAGGATATGCAGAGCGTCGAGCGACTGTGAAGGACGAAGAGCGAAATGGCTGTCGATCATGCTTAATTGGTTAGCATGTTGGTTTTTGATGGACGTGGCTGCGGGTGAACCAGATTTCTGTCTCAGTATATGTTTTGAGCCTTCTGGCCTCGAATTAATAGGACATACTGTTAATGTCTGCTTTAGGTAATCTTTCTAAATATGTCACATCTCGGCCACCAGATGGCAGCAGGACTCGAATCTCGCGGATAATATTATTTTACTGCCTTCTCGTCTCTGTTTGGAGATTCCTTGAGGTTTCTGCTCTGGATATGTTTGGAATAAAAGATGGAAGTCCAAATCTCTAGTATCGCATCCTTGTGCTACTACTTGATTTTTTGTCGTTTCAAGTCTTGAATAATGGGACGGCTCACTTACGATTACTTGTTGAGTTTAACAATCAACATTTGCAAACAGTAAGTGCAAGGGATAAAATCCCATCGATTTAAGTTTCTAGAAGATGAATATTGAAAAACATAAGCTTTATTGTCATTTACGTATTTAAATATTTTAAAAATATAACTTACATTTCACATTTTGAGTACATTTCATATTTTATGGCGTTAATGGTTAGCGCTATTAGCTGCTGTCCTCGGGGGCCTGGGATCCTTTCCCGGTGCTGTCAGAAATTTAATAATAACAGGAGGGCTGGTATGTGAGTAAAATGGTACATGCAATTCACCCCCATTAGGGGTTTGCCTGAAAAGATGTGCACGACCTCCAGACGAGGATACGAATTTATTTTATCGCATTTTCAAAACCAGTTAAAAGTTGGGTTTCAGATGGTGAAAAATTAAAATACAAAAATACACGCCTTTATCAGCATTCGCATAATATCGCTAATGCGAACTTCGTAATTACGTCGAAAGATGAAAGAGACATGCTGAAAAAAAAAACAGTATTCCCAACGACCTATCTTTAGTGGTTTATTTACATAACATTACACAAATGTAATTTTTGACTTACCTGGCTGAGTAGCTCAGATGATAGAATGCTGGCCTTCTGAACCCACCTTGGCGAGTTCGAACTCGGTTCAGTCCAGTCCAACTTCAAAGGTGACAATATGTTATGTCGTGTGGCCTCTTGAGAGTCCTGGTGAAGGTCTTTCTAGTCGACTCTCATGGGGGACCTGCACGTCTAGGTGTGCGATGAAGATTACGATAATGGGGTAGGGAAAGGATGAAGCCTGGTGTCGACACATAACCTTCTCCTGTCAAATAACACCAGAAAGTCTGCTCAAGGCATAACGTTTCTATCCAAGACACGAATCACGAACAGTGACGTGTCATATGTCTTCACTCTATATGAACACTACGGAGGGGTTCGGAGTTGAATCCAGGCTTTTTAGCACGCTTAGAAATTATATACCACCACCTCTTCTATCTAATTGGCCAACATTTTGACGATTATTAATCTCCACCAGTGGGACTTGAACCAGCTAACCGCGGCGTCATACTTTAAGCTTTAGCTCTCATAGCCGACCGCCTCTGTGGTGTAGTGATTAGTGTGATTAACTGCCATTCCTGGAGGCCCTGGTTCGATTCCCGGCTCTGCCTCGAAATTTGAAACGTGGTACGAGGACTGGAACGGGGTCCATTCAGCCTCACGAGGTCAACTGAGTAGGGGGTGTTCGATTCCCACCTCAGCCATTCTCGAAGTTGTTCTCCGTGGTTTCCCACTTCTCCTTCAGGAAAGTTCCGGTATGCTTCTTAACGCCAAGATCATTTCTTTCCCTCTTCTTTTTCTATCCCTTCCAAACTTCCCATCAAAAGGGTCCCTGTTCAGCATAACAGGTGAGGTCGGCTGGGCGATGTACTTGTCCTCCTGTCCAGTTGTATCCCAGACCTAAAGTCTCACGGTCCAGGACACTGCCCTTGAGGTGATAGAGGTGGGATCTCTCGCTGAGTCCGGGAGAAAACCAATTCTGGAGTGTAAATGGATTAAGAAAGAAAGAAAGAAAGAAAGAAAGAAAGAAAGAAAGAAAGAAAGAAAGAAAGAAAGAAAATAATAAAACAGACTATCATAGCCAGACGGTGGGCTATGGTATTTGAAGGTGCTTGAATAAGTCAACCTCGTGTCGATAGATTTAAAGGCACGTAAAAGAACTCCTGCGGACAAAAGTTCCAGCACCTCGGCGTCTTCGAAAAACCGTAAATTCAGTTAATGGAAAGTAAAACCATTATTATTATTATTATTATTATTATTATTATTATTATTATTATTATTATTATTATTATTATTATTATTATTATTATTATTATTATTATTATTATTATTATTATTATTATTATTATTGACTTATTCTCGTACTAGTGATTCCCAGTTTTCGGTTAAATCTGTTGGAAATTAGCGCGCAATTACTGTAGTTTAACCCTCAAACGTTGTCGTGGCTGACCTGTTAAATATACGTTGTTGTGGGGTCGAAAATGATACCACATTAATTAATGGTTTATAACATGCTTTATATTATTTATATCATAACCATTCATAGATAATGTTGTAATATATGTACACCAGAATAATTTGTAATATTTTAAACAAAATTCTCATAAAGGAAGTAACATTAAAAGTTATTAGAAAATGACTCGGTATGAAAATTAATCGATGGAACATGAATATTTTAAAAATATATTAAGAATATGATAATAATCACCAAATTTTAAAGTGTTATATTAAGAGTAATGTTAAATAGTTGCAGTTACGTTATACATAATGACATTTAAATTTAAATCACTTTTAGCTTGATTTCGCAAGTGTTCAATATTCATGACATATCATCATCTCCACACTCTTTACACACTACAGAGCGACAAGTTTGGCAGACTGGGCGATCACATTTGACACAATAGAGATTGGTCTTCTTCTCAGTAGAACGGGGGCACAATGCACATCGTTTCCTCTTTAATCCTTGAGCAGTTATTTGCTGTTTAGGACAAGGCTTTTTCAAAATCCTGGAGATTACCATACGGAGTTCCTTCGGTAGCCGGTTATTGATGAGTCTTTCGTTGAGATACGTCTCAGAAAGCTGTGTAGCCAGTGTTTTTATGAAGTCAAATCGAGAAATAGGAGTGTACTTCTTGAATGATGTGTGTAGTATGTATGAATTTACTACAATTATATTCAACATGGCATAGAAAATAGCAAGGGGCCATCTACGTGTTCGTCTGCTTGTGCTGTACGTAACACACTTCTGGTCGAGAGAATCTACTCCACCTTTAGTACTGTTATAAAATGAAATGATTTCCTCCTTGCCGGTTTCAGGGTCGGTACTTCTTGAGTGATGCATGCTGGAAACTAAGATGACAGCTTTACCCTTTTTTGGGACGTGCGAAATTAGAGTACGATCATTTGTAAATCCATACTCCGTTGAACCAACAATTCGTTTCCTTTGTGGCTGGAATTCGGGTGGTATTTCTTTTTTATTTCTCCGCAGCGTTCCCACGTATGTCAGGTTCCGATTCCTCAACTCTGTAACCACTTCCATAGATCCAAAATAATTATCGGCTGTAATATTACGATTCGAACCATTCAGTGGCTTTGCCAATCTCAATACGCACTGAGTTGGTTTGCTGAACTTCTTTTCCTCATTTGTCAAGCCAGCGCCATCACTGTCCTTCCCAGTATATATGTAGGCGTTTAGAAGGTAATTTGTGCGGGCGTCAGATAAAATCATGATCTTCAGACCATATTTTTCTGGTTTGCTTGCCATGTACACCCTAAATTTACACCTACCATGAAAGCCAACAAGCATCTCATCTATACATGCATACGAGCCTATGTTGTAACAATTCTGGCTATTCTCAATCATCCTCTGAAATATCCATGATATTGGCGCAGCAGGATCTGTTTTCTTCCTTTCATCTCGGGTGGTACTGTCATCAAATCTTAGACAATATATGAGAAGTGAGGTCCTCTGTTTCGATAATATGGCCCGAAAAATATCCCTGCCAGTACCATCTGTGGCAAACATTGATTCCAGAGTTTCATGGTTAGATTTAAATATAGCGCTGAAATATAGAAGCCCAAAAAAAGCCCTAAGCTCTGTGACATTGGTGTCCCTTAGTTCAGTTCTGTTTTGGGCAGAAAACTGAGTACGATAGGAATAAAGTTTCTCATTAGTGCGCTTGACTACTTCTTCTAACATATCTGTGCTAAACAAACACTCCCATGCTTGTAACGGACTGCATGAATCCCCCAATGCATTTGCAGGCCCTTTGACAGTAGGAAGTTTGATGATCAGGTTGTGGGCAGGTGTTCTCACATTCCTAGTGGGTTCACTCGATGACCATTTGTATCTATTTTTACCAAAGAAATTAGCTGTTCCGCTATTGGGCTGGTTAACTGTATCACTATTAGCATCGTCAGAATCATAGTCTTGTTCGGAATCGGTATTATGTTCAGAATTATAATCCGGATCGTTTTCGTTTTCGCGATCACTTATATCACTTCCTTCATCTTCTTCTAACACACTGTTTACAAAGTCAGGAAAATTAGGATCAAGCACAGGCATACGTCCACGAGATGTAGAAGCCATAATACCACTGAAAAGAAAAGAATAATATTAAACAATACTCAAAATTACACGAAGTGTCACGGGTGTCGACGTTGTTATCAAACGTAACATACAAACACTTACGCTGTCGTGGGGTCAATAATGGCACCACTTGATATTTCAACTTATGCACTGTGAAAACAAATCACACCACTACACATCCACTTCGGCTGCAAGTCAAGCTTGCACTGCTGATAAGGTACAAGGAATGTTGAAGGTCAGAGTAGCAGGCTGACGCAACGCCAGGGCTGTCCAGTTCTACTGGTATCGTAAAAGACCCCACAACAACGTTTGAGGGTTAATAAGACTGCATGGAATGTAAAACACTTCCTTCACTCATCTCAAGCCCAAGCAGTTGTAATAACCGATGTGAAAACAGTAAACTTTTGAATAAAAGATTCCACTTGCCGTGCACTAGGCCTGCACTCAGGTCTGGAAGGAAGCAGGCTCGCAGGCGGGGAGAAGCAGTGAAACCTCTTCAAGCTCTAAATCCGCGCCACGAGAGCACAGAAGAGCACTTAGGTTGGAAGTGGGTGTGAGCCGTGTCTGAAACTGGAGCCAGCAAGCGGCTGCCGTTGAATGTAACGTGGCGATGATCGACGTGCCGTTGAGAGTAAGGGAGACGTGAAAACACGTTCCAGTAGTTCCTCAACTTGTTGTAACTTGTGTCTAGAGCTTCACATGAGTTCAGGAAATTAATAAAGTGAGCCAAGTGGAAGTGTTGATACAGTCCTATGTTGGTACAACCCATTTCTAGAGACTATTGATTTTGCTTTGTTCTTGCGAAATTCCTTGAAGTAAACGAAAGCTTGTATCCAGTCCCTTAAAACATTCACAGTCAGTAAATACCCGATTAAACACTATCCAATTTTTCACTGTATATTTTTCTGTGGGAAGACGAAGTCCGAACAATTTTTGAACTCTAGAAATACCTATGACATCTGACATACCAAGTACATCGATTCGCGTTCAACAAAATCTACAGTTCTAGACCTTCAGGCAAACAACTCAATGCATAAATCGTCCTAGGGATATGAGATACGAATTATAGGTAAATGAAATATAATAAGGTATGAATAACTACATGTAGTGTGGACGTTTTTCAAAAAATCAATAAAAGCCTGAGAGTATGGAACCAAGGAACATACAGAAAGAATTAAGGTAAATTAATTTGGCTAGGATTTGAATCGAAAGGAGTAAGAAACACGTGATTTTAGGCTGCTTTTCGGAGCTGTATTTGGTCAGAAGTGATATTCAAAATTTCGGCTTTTAGTTTGATAGCGCTATACAAGACTCACAATTTGAAACTTTCCGGGCCCTTACGGATAGTGGAAGCCTTTACCTTCCACCCCTCCAAGGGTCTTCATGGCCTGTACGGAGATGAATTTGCTTTGCTTTGCGGGACCTTTAGCCCTTCAACTTTCGTCACAATTGAGAAAATTGCTTAATTTTACGTTTTTTCGTAGTAGGCCTATGGGACCCCTACTTTCTTCTTTTCCTACCGGTTTTTCCCACACATGTGGATTTGCCCTGTTTTACGGCCCTATGCCCTTCCTGACGTCAATCCTATATGGAGGGATGTAATCACTATTGCGTGTTTCTCTGGTGGTTGGTGTGTGGTATGTTGTCTGAATATGATGAGGAGAGTGTTGGGACGGACACATACACCCAGTCCCCGAGACAGAAGAATTAATCAGAAGCGATTAAAATCCCAGACCCGCCCGGAAATTGAACCGGGGACTCTCTGAATCGAAGGCCAGTGTTCTGGCCACTCAGACTATGGGATCCCTACTTTGTCTGCTAAGAAATTATTTCAATATTAACAAAAAATAATTTCAACTTTGTTTGAACATTCGAAGTGATAATCTCAACGCCGAGGATATCCGGGCTGTGTCCAGCTTCATGGTTGAATGGTTGGCATAGTGCCCTTCATTCAGAGTGTCCTATGTTCAGTTCCCGACCGGGCTGGGGAAGTCAGCTGCATCTGGCTGATTCCTCTGGTTTGGAACCAGACACCACACTACTGGCCACCAGAGGTACATGAACTGGTGAATAGGCTCCATAAAGTGGGGGTTTCGGGAAGGGCATGCAGCCGTAAACCTAGACCAATTTTGAGCGCCACGAATCAAATCCAAGACTCCAATAGGATGTGGGAAAAGTTTAGGATGAAGGGGAAAAAGAACATCTGTCTTGCATGTTGTTCGTCTAGATACTCGCTTCAAACCATCTCTGGAGTACGGCCAACTGGCCATCTAGCTAGGTAGTGGTCGTCTATGCAGCCCAAGGGTGAAAATGGTATGCAACCTTTAAGCCACAGGTTACTCTTATCAGATAATTTCTACCTGCACGATACAGATGATTCAGTAGCAAGCAAATTGATCTGATCCACAAATGACGGCGACTCTCGGGACTCAAATTAAAATCCTTATAACTTTTTGCCAGCTCTGTGGTGTAGGGATTAGAGTACAGACCTTTTATCCAGAGGCCCAAGGTTCAATATCCGGACAGTCCTGGATTTCAACTCTGAAATGGAGTTTAATTCTGGAACAGGATTTACTCAGCCCCGTGAGACTATCTGAGGAGCTGTCTGATACAGCGGACATGGTCAGGACAGCCAATGAAAATATCTGAATATATCGTCATGCTGACCATACAGACTCCAGTATCTGGAGGTCAACTTGACAAGCCAAGGCCCTAATAAGCTATTGTACCACGGGTTTGCTTTATATTTTTAAAATACCTTGGTGGATTGAATTCTTTTTTTACTACAGAGGTAAAAGTGTATTTTTACTATTTGTTTTACGTCGCACGGACACAGATAGGTCTAATGTTCACGACAGTGCAGGAAAGGACTAGGACTGGAAAAGAAGCAGCCGTGGCCTTAATTAATGTACAGCCCCAGCAGTTATCTGGTGTGAATACGGGATATCTCGGAAAGCCATCATCAGGGCTGGCGATAGTAGGGCTCGAATCTGCTGTCTCCGGAATGCAAGCTCACTTCTACGAGACACAAACCACGTAGCCACTCTCTCCGTTAAAGCGTATAAGTCCCATATTTTAAAGTCAAAGACAACACAACTCATGATTCTTAGAACTGAATAATAGATTCATACATTCAACTGTAGACGAAAGTGCTTCCGTTGAAAAACTGTTTAAAAGTAATACGAGTATAAAAGAATGAACATAAAATAACTGTATTTTCATTTACATGTTTCCTAGTTATTAACAGTGGTTGCCGTGGTTTACAGCTAAAGTTTAACCTCTCCTCGCGGCTAAACTAAATGGAAGATGCAGGAAGAAATACAGACGTGAGGTTCCATTTGCTGGCATCACGTCAGTAAACACTCTTCATGCTGGCGACAGTAGAATTTTAACTTCTTTACCTTTTTTCTACCCATCCATGTTTTATGTCAATACAGGCTAAAGTGCGGATATGTGTCGTCCGTCATCTTCAGCGCTAACTACTGTAATTTCCATCTAGTATCGAGGGTGCTAATAATGAAGGATGATGGACTTTCTTGTTCATGGTATGACATCCAGCTGTAAAAAATGCAAAGCTTTCTCCGCACAGGCAACGAAGGCCACTGGTAGAGTGCAGGTAAAGACTTCCATTATTTGTAACAGTGTACGCTACTAAGTATGCGACATATTTGTTGACCATATACCTGTCTACCTTTGCTTTCGCAAATTAAGCTAGTAAAGTAGCCAGAACTATGTGACTCTCAAGAAGTGGTAATTGCGCTCCTAAATTTCTCGACTTCCTTTCAGGAAAGGAAACCACATCTCTCCACTTTGACCCATTCCTTACTGCCTCGGTTAGGCAGTCTCCAACATACCGTGGTTATTTCACGTACTTTTAATTTTCAACTTGTAATGTTCTGCCTGTTAATGAATATTATATTGCCCTGTCAATTTTTAAGGAATTCGTTTGCTGTGCACGGCTCTGAGATAATTTTCTTTCCTGTTATAAAATAATCCACGATACAGCAACTCATACAGGAAAAGAAAAAAATAGGTACAATTACTTCATGGTGATTGCCCGCATTCTATGAGGAGTACAAATTGGGGTAAATATTAATTTACTAGAAGAGGAATTTGGAACTGAAGTAATTTATCAAGGGGAAATTTTTGATGAATGTCCAAGTTCTTTGAGATAATTTAAGAAAGAAAATAGTTATACAGGATGTTTCAAAAATAGGGGGCATAATTACAGGTACGTGTTTGTTGCCGGCCCCGTGGTGTAGGGGTAGCGTGCCTGCCTCTCACCCGGAGGCCCCGGGTTCGATTCCCGGCCAGGTCAGGGATTTTTACCTGGACGTGAGGACTGGTTCGAGGTCCACTCAGCCTACGTGATTAGAATTGAGGAGCTATCTGACGGTGAGATAACGGCCCCGGTCTAGAAAGCCAAGAATAACGGCCGAGAGGATTCGTCGTGCTGACCACACGACACCTCGTAATTTGCAGGCCTTCGGGCTGAGCAGCGGTCGCTTGGTAGGCCAAGGCCCTTCAAGGGCTGTAGTGCCATGGATGTATTTGTTACATGTAGACAATCAAAATAGCGAACATGATCCCAAACTCTAGGAGTATTGCGTATGTCCTCACACGATGCTACAATTCGATTCCGATGGGTTTCCACAGCAGGCACCGGAGACGAATACACCGATGATTTTAAATGGCCCCACAAGTAGAAAACGAGAGGGTTCAGATCAGGTGAGCCTGGAGACCAAGCAATCGGGCCACCTCTACCTATCCATCGATCAGGAAACATTCGATCCATGTCAATGAGACATCGATGTGAGGTCTGTATTCAAGCAGGAGGTGGACATTTTGAACATCTTCTGTAATGACAATGACCTGCGGAAGAAAAACGTTCCGGTGAAGTTCAGTATTGTGAAGGCCATAACTCGAAAATGAAACATTTCCGGACACAGGTTGTAATGAACTGTTTTGATTGTCTACATATAACAAATACCTGAAATTGTATGTTGGGTAATCAGCCCGAAGGCTGGTTGGATCCTCAACAGATCCACCATCAGCTGTCATAGATGGCCTAGGTGTCACTGAGGAGGCGTACTAGGGAAATGAGGAGTGAAGTAGTTTCCCGTTGCTTTCCTCACTGAGCCAGAAGTTGCCATTGCATATCTGTCTGCCAAGCCCACTGAAATGCGTGCACCAACCGACCCTATGAGCGACATTTTCACACCATTCATAGCAGGGACTGGTTGCATAAGGAATGGCATTACTAGCATCACTCATACCTCAGCCACTTTCATATTGTCAAAGCCAAGAATAAAGCTGAGACAGATCAATGAAATTAACAAAATTGCTCTAGCCCATACCAGAAGACATAGTGCATTGTAAATACTACATCTTGCCAGCAAAGGCAAATACCTGAAATTATGCCCCCCATTTTTTAAACACCCTGTAAGTTTGGTAAGGAATCTGCCACATGGACGACAGTCCTAAATGCAGATCATTGATTGATTGATTGATTGATTGATTGATTGATTGATTGATTGATTGATTGATTGATTGAAGAAATTGTATCAGAAGAAGGAGAGCTATGAAAAGATGTTGAGTAGCTACATTAGTTTTCGAATGTTTGTGAATCATAATTGATAATTATATCATTTAACTTTCATTTAACATTTTGAATTAGCCCCTTTAAAAGAAAAATTCAAACACTCTGCAACTGCTTCTAGAAACTACAGCGTTCGTGAATCTATAAAAAAGAGTAGTGAAGCCTGCACGTGTCTATATTGATCAAAACAATTAATTCATACACTTTGAAAGGTATAGGTCTACTTGGCAGGCAATTTGCTTGGTTTTACCAAAGAGACTGTTCCATATCCAATTCTGCTCATGAGTAATCACTGTTTAAAATGAATGTGATAATCGTGCATGTCATGAAGAATTAGTTGGTCACCACTAATATTTATACAACTGTCCTAGATACTCACTTGTTTATCGTACGATCATTACTGGTAATGCCCGGCTTTTTATCTACATGGTTAATATGCTGGCCTTTGGTTCAATTCTACGAAGGCCACACGCCATTGTATTACTCGTAATCACTCGTGATTGAGTATGATCGAGTCTCCCGATGGGTAAGTCTAGAGATGCCAGATAATCCTACTCAGCGATGTACTGTGCACGATGCTATGGGCGACAAGGAAGCATCCTCCATAGCAGTTATCTATCTATTCTCCGTATGCTCTGTTCCGCTGCAACGCAACCTCTCCATTCTTCAAATAGTTCTAGTGCTGGGTGAGTGGTACGTCCTCAGGTCGAGTGATCCAGGACACATGTTTCCCTGTTGTCGGTATTGATTATTGATGTTACACTGCTTCAAGCTGGCTTTAAATGCAGTCGTAATAGCTCTTCCTCTGACCTTCAACACGGCGGCTACCGTCGCTTAGTTCAGAGTAGAATGCTTGGTTTAGAATATGATGATCCGACATGTGGGTCATGCGACCAACCCATTGGAAAAAATGAAATGGCATATGGCTTTTAGTGCCGGGAGTGTCCGAGGACAAGTTCGGCTCGCCAGATGCAGGTCTTTTGATTTGACTCCAGTAGGCAACCTGCGCGTCGTGATGAGGATGAAGTGATGATGAAGACGGCACATACACCCAGTCCCCGTGCCAGCGAAATGAACCAATTAAGGTTAAAATTCCCGACCCTGCCGGGAATCGAACCCGGGACACCTGTGACCAAAGGCCAGCACGCTAACCATTGGAGCTGATGTTGAACTAGCATTGCTTCTGCGCTTATGTTATCAGCCTCCTTCAGAACACTGGTATTTGAGCGTTTGTTCCAACAGATAATTCTCAATATGTTTTTGAGAGATTTTATGTGCATTTTTAAATTTTTATGTTGTGCCTATATTTTTGTTTATCGTATAGGCTACACCACTTACGGCTCATTGGCTGAACTGCCAGCTTAGTTGTATTCGGTTCAGAAGGACATGGATTCGATTCACGGGCGGGTTGGCGGTTTTCACCACGTCTGGTTAATTCCCCTAGCTCGGGTCTGTTTGTTTGTGTTTATCTCAACACACATCTCAATTGACGCACAGTGTATTGCACTACAAAACATCACAGAGACACGTAATGCAGAATGCATCCCTTCCGGGCTGAGTTCCTCAGACGGTAGAGTGGTAACTTGAAAGGTTCGATCCTGGCTTCTTCAAAAACCAAAAAAGTAGTTCACGGGACGTAAATCAGTTACATTATTATTAGTACATCCCTAGTAACAGGGTTGGCGTAAAACTGGACTTAATTCATACAAAGTACCGACCCCAGGCTATTGGGAAAAAAACGAAGAAGGAATAGAAGTATGTATTACAGCACGGAGGATTCAATGTTTATAGATATTTTGAAAGATTTCCCTTTCGATCACATGGGCGAATTGGAGTGATTTCATCTAAGAAGGACAAAATAACGTAAGATTCATAATAATAATAATAAAATTATGATAATTATCTACAAGCTAAATATTTTGCGCACATTTTGGACACGAAACCCTTCCTTTTCTAGACAACGGCTAAAACGGCCAACACCCAGCGCTTTCTCGTTAGGCAGTAGGCGCATGTTTGTTGATCTGGTGATAATTCGACGTTGTAAGTAAAATAGACATACTGTATGTGTAGTGCTAATAGCATATCCACCGTCAGCAACATTACCCTAAGCCCGTATTTTGGATTATCTGTTAACAGCATTATGTTCGGTTGATACTTTACCTGCTCTGCATGAGGAGTTGCTCTTTGCTGTCTTCTTAACTTCCCTTTATACAGTACAACATTCCCCTCAGTTTCCATCTGACCACAAATGTTGATATCATTGTTTTCAATTCGCATCTCATATCATTTGTTGGCACCACTATTTCAGCTACCACCATCTTTATTCTAATGTCAACAGCAAATTTATTCTTACTTCAATTTGGTAAAAATATATATTTAATTAGATTTAACAATACCAGGTGACCCGCCAGTAACGTACTTTCTACTTATAAATCGTCGGCTTACTTCTAAAACCTCGTATGTTACAATGCTCTTCCTACCCATTATATTCCCTAAGACTGGTCACGCCTCCCAGTCACATATTTATATGCAGTCCATAAGAACCTTTATCGTAGTGTTCATTTTCCTGTGCTATCGTGTAAAGGAAAATGGACCTTATCATACCGTATTGCAGGGATGTTGATTTAATGGTGAATTTAAGCACTCCTACAGTTTAATGTATTTGAGGTTTATTTTCCTTTACACATCAGCATAGGAAAATGAACACAACGAAAATTGTTCTGATGGACTGTACATCCATATGTGGCTGGGAGGCGTGACCAGTCTTAAGGAAGAAAATGGATAGGAAGTGCATTGGGAGATACGAGGTTTTAGAAGTAAGCCATCGAAATGTTTCGCATGCACGAATGATGAGTGGGATGTTTAATAACTGATTTTTCACAGGGGTATAACTGCCTGCAGGTTGGTGTCGTCAGAATGTGAAGAAATAATAGCCGGACGGCCGATGATGGCTGCATGTTTCTCAACGCTACCCACCCAATGCGCCCCCTTGCACTAGTAAGCTTCGTTTTCGAACGCATAGTAGTAGGCTGGCATTTGCTACAGAAGCACTACAATATATCATATCATAAATGTCTGGTGTGAGCAGCAACGACAAATGCGCCGGCATAATTTTAATCTATGATGAATCTGGACGGAATGTAGCCGAAGCTCGCAGACGATATGAGCAGGAATTTCCGAATAGCCGGCTGTCTTTTATACACGTATTTTGTCGAACATAAATGAAATTAAGAGCTAATGGACCGTCGAGGTACATACGAGGATCTTTTTGGTGAAGTGGCATATCTGTATGTGTATATATTAATGAGTTATTATATAAGTACTTTCTTTCTGTATATTGAACGTATTTACAAATGCACCCTCTTACAAATAGCCTGTAGTAAAATGACTGCTATCTGTTTCACATCCAAAATAATATAGCACGTTGTAGCGCTCCTTTGTAAACTATCGGTTAGGCATCCCATTCATCACTATTGCATGCGGGGCACCTATAACTAGAAAGTACGGGGCTGGAGGGCCTCCTGTTGGTTTTAAAACTTATCTGAATTTTTTAATCATGAGTGTTGGCTTCGTATTTAAGCTGTTTTATTGATTACATATTTCACTGACATTTTGTCTGGTAACAGTATCATCATCTGTTATATTATTTATTTGGCTGACAATACAGGAGTAAATGCTCGCTGCTTTTTGCGATATTTCTTTCTTATGTTGGCTACACCATTGTAAGCTGTTATTGTTGTTATGTTGCAGTCTCCCGGCTGATGGGTACGTCTGCCACGGCCGGTATGAACATGAACATGGGTAACATGTCAGGCCTGTCAGCGTGCAATGTGACAAGCGATACCAAACCCATGCAATTTCCCCTTGCGCAGCGACGGAAAAGACGAGTCCTCTTCACTCAAGCGCAGGTAAGTACCCATCAGATCACCATTCTTAAGAGAAATTAATTTTGATAGAGTTTCAAAATAAATGTTTTGAGCATCCATTTTTAGTTAGGTTCATTATTTTTACACAGTCTGGCGTTTGATGTCTGTGACAAAATTCAATATAATACACGACAACCTAATAATAACATTCTGAGCCAATGAATGAAGCTAATAATCATAAATATTGAATGAGAAATCATTTCTGCATTTCTTTCCAGTATTGCATTCAGATCCTTACGTACATTAATATTAAACGAGAAATCATTTCCGCATTCATTTATCTCCCGAATTTCCTTCTAAACCTCACATGGCTTCCTTTGTTTTGAAAAGGGAATAGGACTATATTTTGTTTCCAAAATATCGTGTTTTTGATACCATATTCTTGTTTTCTCTGGGGTAGGGGTAGGTAAGTTATTAGCTCCAAGTGTTTAATTTATGCAAATAGATTTCATGAATACATTAGTATAATTACGTATGTGTTTGTGTGTGTTATTGGATTATACGATTAATATCGAATAGCGTCCCACGGCTTGTAGTATGATACCATTCCGGTATCTTATGCGGAAATCCAAGTAGGATATTCAAATTCAGGACAGCCACTGACGTCTGTGGAATAGGACTTTCATACTGTTGTTGCTCGCAAGGTCCCTGTCAAGTTCTTGAAGTCTGAATACATGTAGGAAAATTCTAACCTCAGCTGTGTTGTCAGTTAGTGGTTGACCTACTGTCCCCTAAAAGGTGAGACTCGATTCTGGTCGAGGACGAATCCATTTAAACATATTTAAATTCAACAACTCATTGTCCTTGGCATGGCTTTGAGGCTCACTCAGCCTATACCACAGAATTTCTTGAGGGTAAGGAAGGTCGGGCGTACAGTTAACCAGTCTATCTCACCTAGTGCCGAGGTAACGCATAGTAGGAGGTCTTTCTTTCCCGTGGACCTGCGTGAACTGTATGGAGATGGACTTAATTTGTCAAAGGAGCTGTCTCTGTCGGTGCGATGTAGAAGGGATTGTAGAAAAAGAACTGTTCCTCGTTAATATTGTAAGCGTGTGCCAAAAACCGCCTGTGTTTGCAAGTTGTTCTAGTTAGCGATAAAAAGAAAGCTAGGGAGCACTGAGTGATTTCGAACCATAGCAATTTACACCTTATGGCCCATATGCTAAGCCTCTACCAACTAAGCTGATACTTTCCAGTGTCACAACAAGTTGCAAAACCTCTACTCTGGGATGAGATATGTTATTAACCTTTTCGGAAAGACAGGTGGTACTTTACCTACTAGAAACTATTTCCTGCGCTATCCATTGTTCATGTGTTATACTCCGATCTAGAAATACATTCTAAGTGATATCTATAAGTCAAATACTATGTGTGCTTCTTTTTCATGGCCAGTGCTGTACAAGTTTAGCGGATTCTTCGATTTTAACTATCGGGCAAATTTTGTGCGTTTGTGTGTACTTGAATGCCAGTCGCGGTGTTATGAGCCGCTCCCTCAACGGGTTGAGCTTCGGTAACACTCATGGCTTGAACAGGTTAACCAAGCCATTGGCTTTCGCCGGAGTTGGCAGTTTGCTGTAATTCACCGACTGCTTCGATGAAACGCACAGCCGGAACTCTGACAATGTGCCCAACTCGTCAGAGAAGTATGAACGCAAAAACCTCGACGCGCTTGTTACTCGCCTTTGTCAGAATTCTCTGTAACCACAAGCTATCGCACACTCTGGACAGCGCTTCGAACGAGTTGTTGTTCAACAAGTCCCACAAAGCGGTATAACATACTTAAAGTAAGTATTACTTGTTTCTCGTCTCAATCGCAGACTATCAACTCTTCCGAAGAGCATGGTCCACGACGGTGGTGGTGACGAGCAACTCAGAGGTGTCGATGTCCATGGATTCATCAATGGAACTCATATCGATGAGTATTTCCACTGGCAAATCACTGACGTTAATGACTGCACTGATACGAGGCCGGGTGGTATCTTCGCGCTTATGTTTCTTCCTGTCCCTGTAGTTTATTCTGTTCGGCGCTGGTGAATTTTTCGGGATCACCACGTGTTGCTATTTCTTCTAATGGTCGCTCCCTAAAATTTCGCTTGTATAAAATCGCCCTAAGCATTGACATTACATTTTTTTCACTATTTTCATTTAAATTTCGTCTCATCTTTATTACAGCGTAACACTGCTATAACTCTCTATGCATGCTTTATATTGAAGTTCATGGGTTCAACATAGTATCTTCACAAAATACTCTCATATCACTTAAATCGATTGATCCGTGTATTCGCTACGCACTCTCAAAGTCGACTATGGCCGTCCGGAAATGAACGATCGAAAAGTGCGTCGATTGCTCGTTATAATCTTCACTAATTTTAAGAAATGTTCTTATTGACACTCGCGTTAACGCTTGCTCGACCAATTTGTGTAAGCAAATTGACTATTCCAATACTGTGTGAGGTTTGTATTTTATAACGTTTTTAAGTCTTCCCTATCGTCATGAAAATGAAAATCCAGAACCTGTTTCCAGTCATTTGACCGGGCCAGGAATGAAATGAATGAAGCCTTCACCTAGCTGTGAGGATATTAATTGTGCCGGCTGCCGAAACCTGTCGCACTCCTATGGGGTAATTATTAATGATTGACAGATGAAATAAAATGATACTGGAGGGTGTTGCTGGAATGAAAGGTGACATTCTCTATTGTCATCTCACTCAACATTTCAAACCGTCATCCCAATTTATGACACATATTCACATGAAAAACATTATTTCCAAATGTTATATTTCGCGCAACTTTCAAATATTTCCGAAAATATTAGTTCTATCTAAAAGGAACACATAGAAAATTATAGAAAATTCAAACTTTTATAAAGTTGTTGCACCTACGAAATTCCCTATGGGATAATGGTTTGGGAGAAGTACTGACCCGCAACACATATCTCACCAAAAGCGAAAATTCTTTGAATTCACTCGCACAACATTGAACCGTAAATAACAGAACCTTACCGGCAAAAGTTCTAAGCTGAAATTTCTGGCTTTCCAGGAGCAACTGGATACCTCATATATTTTTACCTGAAAAGTTCGAATACTCGAGACAGTTTAGATGTTCATGGCCAAAATGTGGGTATGGGACGATCGTCATAATAACAAGCTAACTGACAACGGGGGTGGTCTTTTTTATTGCTTTTATAAGCTGCTAAACCACGTAAGACCCTCTTTCAGAAAGATAATGAAAATTACTATAGAAATGAAAAATAAAACATAAAAGAAGAATCGCTCGAATATAACGTAGAGGGGAAAAGGAATCACAGAAGAGTGAAAGGTGGATAATGATTTCAAAGCCTAGGACTCAGAGCTACCAAGGGTCGCTATTTTGGAATGAGAGATCACTCTTAAGGAAGAGCGAGATTCAGGGAATATGTGTGAAACAATAATTTTCGAAATTTATCATGTGCTCATCAACGAAGAAGTTTTACCTTGGTATATCAAGTTCTGCTTTTATATCGTCGTTGCGCCTGCGAAAATCACCTTGTAAAACATTTCAGCTTAGTACTTAGGCTGATACTAAGGTTCAATATTGTGCGAAGATCCTCAGATAGTTCCTTTTCGTGATGAGGTATGTGCTGCGGGTCAGTATTTTTCCAACAACATCGTCACATAGCAGGCGCAACGACGGCGATATATTGTTTCATATACAACTATTTGCAACTGAATGAAAAGTGACTCGTGATCTTAAGGTGTCTCTACACGAACCAAATAAATATAAATGAATACATTTTTATTCACCGTTTGTCATGAAATGAAAATTAAAATCCACAGCCTGTTTTCAGTCATTTGATCGGCTCAGGAATGGAATGAATGAAGCCCCCATCTACCAGCGAGGACAGGAATTGTGCCGGCTGCCGAAGCCTGTCGCACTCCTCTGGGGCAATGATTAATGAATGACAGATGAAATGAAATGATATTGGAGAGTGTTGCTGGAATGAATTATGACAGGGAAAACCGGAGTACCCGTAAAAAAACCTGTCCCTCCCCAGCTTTGCTCAGCACAAATCCCACATGGAGTGATCGGGATTTGAACCACGGAATCCAGCGGTGAGAGGCCGGCGCGCTGCCGTCTGAGCCGTGGAGGTTTCTACCATTTGTCATACAACTCTTTAATTTTGATATTCGATTTTCAACTAGAGTAGGGCCAAACCTAATAGAAAACCGATATCTTGACGTGGGCCATTTGAAACGATATTCCGGGAACGTAAATATGACACCCGTGCTTAAAATTATCCACTAAATAAAGAGATAAGCTGTGATTAAAATTATCAATGAGGTCGTCATTACTGCAACCAGAATGTGATGCGAAATTATCGGTCTTGAAATATTATTAATAAATCGCTCGTAACTGCACTCCCTAGTTCCTTTTGGATTCTTAAGTCAATCAACAGTTAATGGGAGCATCGTCCGACTCGTTGGCTGAATGGTCAGCGTACTGGCCTTCGGTTCAGAGGGTCCCGGGTTCGATTCCCGGTCGGGTCGGGGATTTTAACCTTCATTGGTTAATTCCAGTGGCCCGGGGGCTGGGTGTTTGTGCTGTCCCCAACATCCCTGCAACTCACACACCACACATAACACTATCCTCCACCACAATTACACGCAGTTACCTACACATGGCAGATGCCGCCCACCCTCGTCGGAGGGTCTGCCTTACAAGGGCTGCACTCGGCTAGAAATAGCCATACGAAATTATTAATGGGAGCATCAAACACACTTCTTTTGCAGCGTGGCCACAAGTCGCCGTGGAGCGTTTAGCTCCCTTGAACGGTGAAATCAACCAAATAAATGACGCATTCGTAAACATGGAATTTAAAAAGTAATTTACATAAGAACTATGCTGATGAGCAGCGTTAAATATGCTTTTCATCCTGATTAAGACGTTCTTGCTAGAGACAAACAAGAGAAACAAAAGAGTCAGGGAAAGGGAAAGTTTGGAAGAACACTGACTCCTGTCTCCAAGGAGTCGAGCATATTTTAACTGAGCAAACACCACCTGCTAGGTGACATGGCTACCTGCATGTACTGTGGAAACGTAAATTGGTAATGAGTAAGGCACGATAGGAATTCGGACCCGGAATCTGCTGCACAGCAATGGGGTGAAATTCGGATTGTACTGTATTTAGCAGGAACTCTTTTCATCAATTTATTGACTACAAGCTTCCCTAAAGAAGGGATTTGCTTTTACCATCAGAAAAATCTTTCCCTACATGTCCATCTAGTAATAATAATAACAACCCGGATTCAACCCTGCTTCAGTGTGTATTCTATTATGAGCAAGTCTGTTACTTTCATAGATCTCTCAGGCTCGTCACTGGCTTTGACAGTATGGCATACACTGTGTATGAGCGATGCTAGTCACGCAATACCTAATGCAGCCAGCTCCTGTGGTGAATAGGCCTACAGTGAATGTTTCACTAATAGGGTCAACGGACGGTACTGTTCAGTAGCGTGGGCTTTGAAGCATGATTCTTAAATTTTCGTTTGTGGGGAAAGCAACAGGAAATTACCTCACCACTCACTTCCTTAGTAGCCCTTTTCAGAGACCCCTAGGCTTTCGATGACAGCCAATGGTGGACTTGACGGGGTTCTAACCAACCTTCGGTCTTACTCCTACTAGTCCTACTCCTGCTACTACTACACATCATAATAATTACACCGGGCGATTCGGCTGTGCGGTTAGGGGCGTGCAGCTGTGAGCTTGCATCCAGGTGATAGTGGGTTCGAACTCCACTGACGGCAGCCCTGAAGATGGTTTTCTGTGGTTTCCCATTTTCACACCACGCACATTCTGGGGTTGTACCTTAATTAAGGCCACAGCCGCTTCCTTCCCATTCCTAAGCCTTTCCTATTCCATCGTCGCCATAAGACCTATCTGAGTCAGTGCGACGTAAAGCAAAAGAGCAAAAAATAATAATATTAATAATAATAATGACCGACTGAATTGGACGTGTGGTTAGGGTCGTGCCGCTGTGAGTTTGCATTCGGGAGACAGTGGGTTCGAATCCGTCTGTTGGCAGCCCCGAAGATGGTTTTCTGTGGTTCCCTATTTTCACACCAGGCAAATGTTGGGGGCTATACCTCAATTAATATCACGACCACCTCATTCACACTCCTAGCTCTTTACTATCCTATTATCGCTATATGGCCTATCTGTGCCGGTGCGACGTAAAGGAAATTGTTTATAATAATAATAATAATAATAATAATAATAATAATAATAATAATAATAATAATAATAATAATAATGGTTTTACATTTTCACTAAGTAGGCTAATTTTACGGTTTCCGGGGACGCCGAGGTGCCGAAAATTTAGTCCATCAGGAGTTATTTTATGTTCCGCTAAATCTACCGACACGAGGCTGGCTAAATGATTGAGCCATGTTCGAACTCTTACAGCAATCTTGGGCACAAAAACTAGCACTGT
The DNA here is from genome assembly GCF_040414725.1 of Anabrus simplex. Lineage (NCBI taxonomy): Eukaryota > Metazoa > Arthropoda > Insecta > Orthoptera > Tettigoniidae > Anabrus > Anabrus simplex. The sequence continues at coordinate 107,988,404 of NC_090265.1, read as the reverse complement.
GCCGTCTGAGCTATTCTTGATTAATTATAGTATTGATATGGATAGACAGGCAATTGGAGCATATTTTTACTTACATTAAAGCCAGTCCCGTAATACAATGATAGCGAGCCTCCTTATTCAGAGTCCCCTGGTCTGATCCCCAGCCAGTCCAAAGGTTTTAATTCTGGATTGAGGTCTGGATCTGTAGGCCTATTCACTCATTCTCGTGTGACTAACTAGGATCATTGCGCTAATGGAGGCAGTGGACACGGTCGTGAAAATCAAGCAAAAAGCTGCGCTAGGCTTACCACATGATTTTTCAATAGCATACCTCCACGCCACGAGGCTAGATACCAGTCATTCCCGCAAGCCAAGATTATTAATGGGTAGTTGCACCAAGGTTTGTTCATTTGAAATCGAGCTTTTTCATAAGGGATGCAGTGCAATATTGACTCGTTATTCTGGGCAGTCCTAAACCCGAAGAGTTTCGATATAAAGAAGCACAATCATGAAAACCATTTATTTCTACGCTAGCATGGAACAAATCGGTTCTGTCGCATAACAATGCGCTCTGGAAAATTGGACTGGTGCGGCGGTGTCATCTGCGTGCTAACTGAACGTCGCCACCAGTGGAAATGTGAGGAGTCGGAGAGTATAAAGACTGATCAATATGCACGCATGTCTGTATGCTCCCCCATTCTTGTAGCTGTCACTTATTCCATTCTGATTGCAAGTCGTCTTCTAACAAAGGGCATCAAAAGGAATTGTCTTATATTCTGAGTTAGTGTGAAGTACTCTGAGAGATGACATCTTGTCGTTTAGTTAACCGTTGGGCAATTTTGATTGAAGTTTGGACTTATAGTGGCGCTATTGTGTGATGACGCTTTACATTTAAAACTTCTGGAGCGTATTTTTATATTTCTTTACTTAGCGTGTGGCTTTTAATGCTGGGAATGTCCGAGGCCTTTCAATATGACGTCTGAGTGTGAGATGATGATAATAAGGTAGGGAGATGTTGAAACCCGCTGTTGGCACATAGTCTAGTCATGTCGAAGAACATCATGGGGTATGCTCAAGGCTTAACGGTCCCACCCAACAGCGTCATATGCCCTCACTCCATATAAACACCGCGGAGAGATTTTGAATTCAGTCCAGGCTTTTGGTGCGCAGTCTAGTGATTAGAAATTGTATAGAGATAACCCCACCCCTCCTACCCTGCCGTCCAATATTCTCACGGATACAATTTTCCATTAACGTGACTCGAACCGGCTAACCAGGGTTCAGACCATATACACTTAACGCCTTAACGATCATGACCACCAGACGTGCTGTATTGCTAAGTGTTACGTTTGGTCTACTCTACTCTATGGCAGAGATTCTCAAACGTCCAAAATCTCACGCGTGCAAACTGAGGCGCAGAGTTCCTGTGCACAGTGCGTCGGTCCCACTCGGCTCGGCTCGCACCAGCGCGTCATCTCGGGGCGACTCGCCTAAGCTCGGTTCAACTCGGCTCGGATTTGGAGCGCTACGGAGCAAGTGAGGAAGAGGGAGACAGGCGTGGGGAAAGAGAGAGACAGCGTTATTGCTCCAAATCGAGGAGTGGGGGATTTACACTCTGGTCAACCAAGCGAAGTCGTCTTTTGCACCGTGCACAGAGCAATGCACTGAGAGGCCCTGCTCTATGGTGTCGAAGCTAGGACAATAAAACAAGACACCATCAAAATAATGACTGAAAGCTCTAGAACTACGCCTTCACAGAAACATTCTCACTGTCTCCCGCGTTGTACATGTCACTAATGAAAATAAATTTCAGAAAGAAAAACTGCAAAAGAAAACTGTTGACCACCATCACATGTAGAAGAACCTTACTTCGAAGGCATGTGCTACATGGTGAAAAAATGTAATTTTAGAATTAGTTCTGAAAGGAATATTACAGGCTGCAGAGGAGGCAGCCGGCGAACATCATTTCTTAAGAGTATTGAAGCATTAAAGAACTGTTTCTGAAAATCGAAGATCACTATTCCTACTGATCGCCAAAGTTCGGGAGAACGATAAGAAGATGAAGATGATGAAGAAGAAGAAGAAGAAACTCTTTTCACACATTTCACACATTCCACCACGTTTGATCGAACTGGATAAAGAAATTAGCTACTGATTAAAAGAATATGTATTCTATTTTTGGCTTCACCAAGAATTCACAAATCGGCGTTATGGTTTCCATCCCTCTGTGGGTATGGCAGTAGAATAACACCCACGGTATCCCCTGCCTGTCGCAAGAGGCGACTAAAAGGGCCCAGGGGCTCTGTACTTTGGAGCGTGGGTTAGCGACCACGTGGCCCTTAACTGTGCCCTGATATTGCTTCCACTTACTTGTGCCATGTTGCTCACTTTTATCTATCCTTTTGGACCTCCCTTGGTCAACTCTTGTTCTTTTTCCGACCCCGACGGTATTACGTATGGAGTCCTAGGGAGTGTTTCATTTTTATGCCCTTCGTGGCTCTTGTCTTACTTTGGCCGATACCTTCATTTTTCCAATTGTCGGACCCCTTCCATTTCCTTCTTTCTGATTAGTGTTACATAGAGGATGGTTGCCTAGTTATACTTCCTCCTTAAACAATAATCACCACCAACACTTATGGTTTCCAGTCTAGGGCTGGCAATTATAAACTTACTTGATACTATGATAGACAGAGGAAACGAAAATCTCTGTGTACCCAACTACAGTATGTGCAAACAATGACTGAAGACGCCCGTCCCTCGGTCTCCTTGAATGTAGTCAGCTTCTCAGCTGTTATATGTTTGGAAGTAACTGTGAATCTACAGTACTGAAATTTGTCCATACACTAGAAGAAAATGTATCGTTCACTACGGATTATCGTAGGACTGACCATCTTCCTTCGTCTTTAAAACCATGATAACCAAACTTTCATCCCTTTATTCACGGTGAGCTTCCTAAAAAGACTGGGAAGCCAATTATGAATTGTCGGACCCAAGGCTGACTTACTCGACGCTTTTCTACCCTATTCCAAGCCAATGCTGTAATAATACGTAGCTTGAAGTCCTCAAGTCTAGTCCAAAATAATGATTGACAAATCATTTAAGAAAATACTAGGTAAACAAATGATAGGGTACCTGCCACCTGTGCGGCAGGGTAGGAGGGGGCCTAAATGTAGATTATGGATTGACTGATTGATTCTTCTTCCTCATGTGTATGTTTAGTCATCAGCCCGAAGGCTGGTTGGGTCCTCAACAGTTCCGCCATGAGCTGTCATAGATGGCCTAGGCATCACTGAAGAGGCGTACTAGGGAAATGAGGAGTGAGGTAGTTTCCCGTTGCTTTCCTCACCGAGCCAAGCCCACTGAAATGCATGCACCAATTGACCCTATGAGCAACATTTTCACACCATTCATTGCAGGGACTGGCTGCGTAAGGAATGGCATTACTAGCATCGCTCATACCTCAGTCACTTTCATATTGTCAAAGCCAAGGATAAGACAGAGACACATCAATGAAAGTAACAAATTCCCCATATGCGTGTTGAAATCTGCCCCACCAAAACCAAACCAAACCCCATGGCACTACAGCCCTTGATGGGCCTTGGCCTACCGAGCGACCGCTGCTCAGCCCGAAGGTTACGAGGTGTATCTGCCCCACCACTACGGCTAAATAAACAAAACACAAAACTGTGGCACGCAAAACCAATTAAGGCACTTGGCCTGCTCTGACAACTGCTGCACAGCAATATTGCAATGTATAAATGACCCTTCAGATATTGTTCATT